>NC_088215.1:14768827-14908827 GCF_036934945.1 Oncorhynchus masou masou
ACAGTGGTACTGGTGTAAACTAGTTGTAACCCTGTTACAGTGGTACTGGTGTAAACTAGCTGTAACCCCGTTACAGTGGTACTGGTGTAAACTAGTTGTAACCCTGTTACAGTGGTACTGGTGTAAACTAGCTGTAACCCCGTTACAGTGGTACTGGTGTAAACTAGTTGTAACCCGGTTACAGTGGTACTGGTGTAAACTAGCTGTAACCCCGTTACAGTGGTACTGGTGTAAACTAGTTGTAACCCTGTTACAGTGGCACTGGTGTAAACTAGCTGTAACCCTGTTACAGTGGCACTGGTGTAAACTAGCTGTAAACCTGTTACAGTGGTACTGGTGTAAACTAGCTGTAACCCTGTTACAGTGGTACTGGTGTAAACTAGTTGTAACCCTGTTACAGTGGTACTGGTGTAAACTAGTTGTAACCCTGTTACAGTGGTACTGGTGTAAACTAGTTGTAACCCTTTTACAGTGGTACTGGTGTAAACTAGTTGTAACCCTGTTAGAGTGGTACTGGTGTAAACTAGTTGTAACCCTGTTACAGTGGTACTGGTGTAAACTAGCTGTAACCCTGTTACAGTGGTACTGGTGTAAACTAGTTGTAACCCGGTTACAGTGGTACTGGTGTAAACTAGTTGTAACCCTGTTACAGTGGTACTGGTGTAAACTAGCTGTAACCCCGTTACAGTGGTACTGGTGTAAACTAGTTGTAACCCTGTTACAGTGGTACTGGTGTAAACTAGCTGTAACCCCGTTACAGTGGTACTGGTGTAAACTAGTTGTAACCCGGTTACAGTGGTACTGGTGTAAACTAGCTGTAACCCCGTTACAGTGGTACTGGTGTAAACTAGTTGTAACCCTGTTACAGTGGCACTGGTGTAAACTAGCTGTAACCCTGTTACAGTGGTACTGGTGTAAACTAGCTGTAACCCTGTTACAGTGGCACTGGTGTGAACTAGCTGTAAACCTGTTACAGTGGTACTGGTGTAAACTAGCTGTAACCCTGTTACAGTGGTACTGGTGTAAACTAGCTGTAACCCTGTTACAGTGGCACTGGTGTAAACAAGCTGTAACCGTGGTACAGTGGCACTGGTGTAAACTAGCTGTATCCCTGTTACAGTGGTACTGGTGTAAACTAGCTGTAACCCTGTTACAGTGGTACTGGTGTAAACTAGCTGTAACCCTGTTACGGTGGTACTGGTGTGAACTAGCTGTAACCCTGTTACAGTGGCACTGGTGTAAACTAGCTTTAAACCTGTTACAGTGGTACTGGTGTAAACTAGCTGTAAACCTGTTACAGTGGTACCGGTGTAAACCTGTTACAGTGACACTGTTCCATACTGAGTTACCACAGGTGAAAACATTGGTGCGGTCACAGGCACATCTGCGGTTTACACCGTTGCAATAACAGACAACTCCAACATAATTACAACACATATGAGCTTTGGAGCAGTGGAATGGGCTTCTTCTCCTCTCACAGTGCGGTTCAGGAAACCACAGTGGCTGGTGGCGAATGACAGTCCAGACAAGCAGATGACACTGACAAGTCCCCAAATTCTCACATTTTCTTCTTTTTCCACATTGGGAACGTTCTCTCTCTCTCGCTTTCTCTCTGTCATTCTGTCTCTTTTTCCCCTCATTCTCTATGGTGTCTACCTTTCCACTGCCCCTGCCTCATGGCACGGTGTATTTTTATGTCTCGCATTAGGCCTGGGGAATAATGCCTCTGAGTGAATGGGAGTCTCCAGGCTGCAGTCTCGGGTCCTTTTCAGACATTCAGTCACTACTCTTCTAAGAATAACCGACGTGCTCTCTTGCCAAAGTTTCTCTCTCTTTTTTCTCCTCCTTTCTTCTTCTTTACAGCCTCTAGTGATGCTGTCTTCTGTGGCGCGCTGATACCAAGACTTTGTATTAGTAGCCGACGAAGCCGAGGTCCAAATGTGAAAAGCAGCACAGGCTGTGGGGACTAGTTTAACACTGAGGTGAAATACAACAGTCCGAGGCTTGAGGAACGAGGGGTAATGTTTGGAGATGTTCCAGCTCATTGCCTCGACTACAACTCCTCTCCAACTCGTTATAGGCCAGAACCCCTGGTCACTTGAGACGATGAGAACTATTAGGCGGCGGTTGGATCGAATAAAAACGATGGGTTTTTAAAGAAGGTAGAAGTCTGTAGTTTTACACAAACATGTCTGACAAATCATCTCTCCTAAATGTCATTTGGGTTTAATTTATCCTCAGAGGGGAAATTGCTCAGAAATTGCCAGTAGCTGTTGGATGAGGATGTTATGAGAGCCAGAGTCAAAGAAGTCTGTCCACTGTACTTGAGTAGACAACCATTCCCTGAGAGAGAGAGAAAGAGAGAGAGAGAGAGAGAGAGAGAGAGAGAGAGAGAGAGAGAGAGAGAGAGATGTAGGGATGAATAACGCTCCATAAATTGAGGGACAGTGTCTGACAGACCAATCAACCTGCACATGTACTCTACTGTACACTTATTGTTATTGTTGAATGTATGGTTATTTTGACCCTTGGTTATTGTTGTTACTGTTGTCCCGTTGACAATTTTGATTCTCATTTTATTTTTATATGTATATGTAAATATGTATATATATATATATATGTGTATATGTATTATGATACAGTGCCTTGCGAAAGTATTCGGCCCCCTTGAACTTTGCGACCTTTTGCCACATTTCAGGCTTCAAACATAAAGATATAAAACTGTATTTTTTTGTGAAGAATCAACAACAAGTGGGACACAATCATGAAGTGGAATGACATTTATTGGATATTTCAAACTTTTTTAACAAATCAAAAACTGAAAAATTGGGCGTGCAAAATTATTCAGCCCCCTTAAGTTAATACTTTGTAGCGCCACCTTTTGCTGCGATTACAGCTGTAAGTCGCTTGGGGTATGTCTCTATCAGTTTTGCACATCGAGTGAATGACATTTTTTCCCATTCCTCCTTGCAAAACAGCTCGAGCTCAGTGAGGTTGGATGGAGAGCATTTGTGAACAGCAGTTTTCAGTTCTTTCCACAGATTCTCAATTGGATTCAGGTCTGGACTTTGACTTGGCCATTCTAACACCTGGATATGTTTATTTTTGAACCATTCCATTGTAGATTTTGCTTTATGTTTTGGATCATTGTCTTGATGGAAGACAAATCTCCGTCCCAGTCTCAGGTCTTTTGCAGACTCCATCAGGTTTTCTTCCAGAATGGTCCTGTATTTGGCTCCATCCATCTTCCCATCAATTTTAACCATCTTCCCTGTCCCTGCTGAAGAAAAGCAGGCCCAAACCATGATGCTGCCACCACCATGTTTGACAGTGGGGATGGTGTGTTCAGGGTGATGAGCTGTGTTGCTTTTACGCCAAACATAACGTTTTGCATTGTTGCCAAAAAGTTACATTTTGGTTTCATCTGACCAGAGCACCTTCTTCCACATGTTTGGTGTGTCTCCCAGGTGGCTTGTGGCAAACTTTAAACAACACTTTTTATGGATATCTTTAAGAAATGGTTTTCTTCTTGCCACTCTTCCATAAAGGCCAGATTTGTGCAATATACAACAGATTGTTGTCCTATGGACAGAGTCTCCCACCTCAGCTGTAGATCTCTGCAGTTCATCCAGAGTGATCATAGGCCTCTTGGCTGCATCTCTGATCAGTCTTCTCCTTGTATGAGCTGAAAGTTTAGAGGGACGGCCAGGTCTTGGTAGATTTGCAGTGGTCTGATTCTCCTTCCATTTCAATATTATCGCTTGCACAGTGCTCCTTGGGATGTTTAAAGCTTGGGAAATCTTTTTGTATCCAAATCCGGCTTTAAACTTCTTCACAACAGTATCTCGGACCTGCCTGGTGTGTTCCTTGTTCTTCATGATGCTCTCTGCGCTTTTAACGGACCTCTGAGACTATCACAGTGCAGGTGCATTTATACGGAGACTTGATTAACACACAGGTGGATTGTATTTATCATCATTAGTCATTTAGGTCAACATTGGATCATTCAGAGATCCTCACTGAACTTCTGGAGAGAGTTGCTGCACTGAAAGTAAAGGGGCTGAATAATTTTGCACGGCCAATTTTTCAGTTTTTGATTTGTTAAAAAAGTTTGAAATATCCAATAAATGTCGTTCCACTTCATGATTGTGTCCCACTTGTTGTTGATTCTTCACAAAAAAATACAGTTTTATATCTTTATGTATGAAGCCTGAAATGTGGCAAAAGGTCGCAAAGTTCAAGGGGGCCAAATACTTTCGCAAGGCACTGTATATAGGCCATAGTAGGCCACACTCTCCTGAGAGCATACACCAGTCCCACAATGAGTAATCAAGTTGTCCATCAGTGTTTCATAGGTTTTGTCCCAAATGGCACCCTGTTCCCTATGTAGCGCACTACTTTTGACGAGAGCCCTTTGGTCCCTGGTTGAAAGTAGTGGACTATATAGGGAATAGGGTGCGTTTGGGAGGCAGGCACTAAGTTGGAAAACCCAGCTCAGGAACAAAGTGGCTGAAGCGTTCCAGGTGGCAAACTCTCTTGTTGCAGTATCCCTCTGGAACTAATAAGGCAGGTACATTTTCACCCTCTAAATCCCTAACATTGGCCGGAATGACTGATTTACTGCAAAGAATTTGACTGAAATTCAGATAATTATACTTTTGACACTTAAACAGCTGTTGAGCTTGTTGAGCTGTTGAGCATACAAATGGTTCCCACATTATTCACAGGTCTAAGGAGAAAGCAGCTCTAAAAGAAGAGAGGAAAGGACTTGTGATTGGTTCTGACATTGTGGAAATTACAGTAGAGCATGTTTTATTGGTATGGCATTTAGCATGTTATGATGCCAACCATGTTGAAAGAAGTTAAATGGGTCTGTCTAGATCATTGAGAAGTGACCTGAGGTGTTACAGTTCTTAGGGGGAGTACTTGGTTTTCTGGGGTTTCCTAAAACATTATTACTTTGTTATTAACCACATTGGTGTTGTGTTCTTACCATACAGTATACACTACCGTTCAAACGTTTGGGGTCACTTAGAAATGTCCTTGTTTTTGAAAGAAAAGCACTTTTTTTGTCCGCTAAAATAACATCAAATTTATCAGAAATACAGTGTAGACATTGTTATGGTTGTAAATGACTATTGTAGCTGGAAACGGTTGATTTTTATGGAATATCTACATACAGTAGGCCAATTTTCAGCAACCATCACTCCTGTGTTCCAATGGCATGTTGTGTTAGCTAATCAAAGAATAAAATTTTAAAAGGCTAATTGATCATTAGAAAACCATTTTACAATTACGTATGTTAGTACAGCTGAAAACTGTTGTACTTATTAAAGAAGCAATAAAACTGGCCTTCTTTAGACTTGTTGAGTGTCTGGAGCATCAGCATTTGTGGGTTTGATTACAGGCTCAAAATGGCCAGAAAAAATAACTTTCTTCTGAAACTCGTCAGTCTATTCTTGTTCAGAGAAATGAAGGCTATTCCACGTGAGAAATTGCCAAGAAACTGAAGATCTCGTACAACGCTGTTTACTACTTCCTTCACAGAACAGCGAAAACCGGCTCTAACCAGAATAGAAAGAGGAGTGGGAGGCCCCGGTGCACAACTGAGCAAGAGAACAAGTACATTAGTGTCTAGTTTGAGAAACATACGCCTCACAAGTCCTCAGCTGACAGCTTCATTAAATAGTACCCACAAAACACCAGTCTCAATGTCAACAGTAAAGGGGCGACTCCGGGATGCTGGCCTTTGCAAAGATGGAGTTGCAAAGAAAAAGCCATATCTCAGACTGGCCAATAAAAAGAAAAGATTAAGATGGGCAAAAGAACACAGACACTGGACAAAGGAACTCTGCCAAGAAGGCAAACATCCCAGAGTCAACTCTTCACTGTTGATGTTGAGACTGGTGTTTTGTGAGTACTACTTAATCAATTAGACTTTTAAAATGATAAACTTGGATTAGCTAACACAACATGCCATTTGAACACAGGAGGAATGGTTGCTGATAATGGGACTCTGTACGCCTATGTCGATAATCCATATAAAATCTGCTTTTTCCAACTACAATAGTCATTAACAACATTAACAATGTCTACAATGTCTAACAATGTCAACACAATTTGATGTTATTTTAATGGACAATAATGGACATTTCTAAGTGACCCCAAAATTTTGAATGGTAGTGTAGGTCACCTACACACACAACTATAAAGAACCCAACACAGACAGTGAAAGTGAAGCAAGATGGGGATTGTGAGAGACAGAGAGAAAGAGACCATTTGTATCAAAGGCAGAAAGAGCGTCTAGAATGTTCTATGTGAAAACCATTCTGTGCCATGAATTCACATGGAATACATATTACTTACACATACATATATGTAAAATGAAAAACAGCAGATCAAGGTTGGTCAAATGGGGCCATGAAACAACCACTAATGTACAGTATGAAACGACCCCTAACCTGAGGAATGAAACAACAACTAACCTCCATTATGAAACAACCACGAACCTCCAGTATGAAACAACCACTAACCTCCAGTATGAAACAACCACGAACCTCCAGTATGAAACAACCACTAACCTCCAGTATGAAACAACCACTAACCTGCAGTATGAAACAACCACTAACCTTCAGTATGAAACGACCACTAACCTCCAGTATGAAACAACCACTAACCTCAAGTACTAAACAACCTCTAACCTGAAGTAAGAAACAATCTCTAACTTGCAGTATGAAAAAATCACTAACCAGAAGTAAGAAACAAACACTAACCTCCAGAATGCAACAACCACTAAACTCCAGTATGAAACAACTACTAACCTCCAGTATGAAACGACCACTAACCTCCAGTATGAAAGGACCACTAACCTCCAATATGAAACAACCACTAACCTGCAATATGAAAAAACCACTAACCTGAAGTAAGAAACAACCACTCACCTCCAGAATGAAACAACCACTAACCTTCAGTATGAAACAGCCTCCAACCTCCATTATGAAACAACCACTAACCTGCAGTGTGAAACAACCCCTAACCTGAGGAATGAAACAACTACTAACCTCCAGTATGAAACGACCACTGACCTCCAGAATGAAACAACTACTAACCTCCAGTATGAAACAACCACTGACCTCCACTATGAAACAACCGCTAACCTGCAATATGAAAAAAACACTAAACTCGAGTGTGAAACAACAGCTGCCCTCAATATGAAACAACCAATAACCACCAGTATATAACAACAACTAACATCCAGCATGAAACAACCACTAACCTGCAGTGTGAAACAATGACTAACCTGAAGTATGAAACAACTACTAACCTCCAGTATGAAACAACCACTAACCTGCAGTGTGAAACAACCCCTAACCTCCAGTATGAAACAACCACTAACCTCCAGTACAAAACAACCTCTAACCTGCAGTATGAACAAATCACTAACCTGAAGTAAGAAACAACCAATTACCTCCAGAATGAAACAACCACTAACCTCCAGTATGAAACAACCACTAACCTCCAGTATGAAACAACCACTAACCTCCAGTATGAAACAACCACTAACCTCCAGTATGAAACAACCTCTAACCTCCAGTATGAAACAACCACTAACCTCCAGTATGAAACAACCACTAACCTCCATTATGAAACAACCACTAACCTGCAGTGTGAAACAACCCCTAACCTGAGGAATGAAACAACTACTAACCTCCAGTATGAAACGACCACTGACCTCCACTATGAAACAACCGCTAACCTGCAATATGAAAAAAAACACTAACCTCCAGTATGAAACAACCACTAACCTCCAGTACTAAAAAACCACTAACATGCACAATGAAACAACCACTAACCTCCAGTATGAAACAACCACTAACATGCACAATGAAACAACCACTAACCTACAATATGAAAAAATCACTGACCTGATGTAAGAAATAACCACTAACCTCCAGAATGAAACAACCACAAACATCCATTATGAAACAAACACTAACCTCCAGTATGAAACAACCACTAACGTCCAGTATGAAACAACCAAAAACCTGCACAATGAAACAACCACTAACCTCCAGTATGAAACAACCACTAACCTCCAGATTGAAACAACCACTAAACTCAAGTGTGAAACAACCGCTAATCTCCAGTATGAAACAACCACTAACCTCAAGTATGAAACAACCACTAACCTCCAGTATGAAACAACCACTAACCTCCAGTATGAAACAACCACTAACGTCCAGTATGAAACTACCAAAAACCTGCACAATGAAACAACCACTAAAATCCAGTATGAAACAACTACTAACCTCCAGAATGAAACAACCACTAACCTCCAGTATGAAACAACCTCTAACATCCATTATGAAACAAAAACTAACCTCCAGTATGAAACGACCAATGACCTCCACTATGAAACATCTGCTAACTTGCAATATGAAAAAACCACTAACCTCCAGAATGAAACAACCACTAACCTCCAGTATGAAACAACCTCCAACCTCCATTATGAAACAACTACTAACCTCCAGTATGAAACAACCACTAACCTGCAATATGAAAAATCACCAACCTGAAGAAAGAAACAACCACTAACCTCCAGAATGAAACAACCACTAACCTCCAGTATGAAACAACCACTAACATCCAGTATGAAACAACCAAAAACCTGCACATTGAAACAACCACTAACCTCCAGTATGAAACAACAACTAACCTCCAGTATGAAACAACCACTAACCTCCAGTATGAAACAACCACTAACCTCCACTATGAAACAACCACTAACCTCCAGTACTAAACAACCTCTAACCTGAAGTAAGAAACAACCACTAACCTCCAGAATGAAACAATCACTAACCTCCAGTATGAAACAAACTCTAACCTCCATTATGAAACAACTACTAACCTGCAATATGAAAAAAAACACTAACCTCCAGTATGAAACAACCACTACCCTCCAGTATGAAACAACCAAAAACCTGCACATTGAAACAACCACTAACCTCCAGTACTAAACAACCTCTAACCTGAAGTAAGAAACAACCACTAACCTCCAGAATGAAACAACCACTAACCTCCATTATGAAACGACCACTGACCTCCATTATGAAACAACCGCTAAGCTGCAATAGGAAAAACAACACAAACCTCCAGTATGAAACAACCACTAACCTGAACAATGAAACGACCACTAACGTCCAGTATGAAATGACCCCTAACCTGCACAATTAAACAACCACTAACCTCCAGTATGAAACAATCACTAACCTCCAGTATGAAACAACCAATAAACTTGAGTGTGAAACAACCACTAACCTCCAGTATGAAACAACCAATAACCACCAGTATGAAACAACTACTAACCTCCAGCATGAAACAACCACTAACCTCAATATGAAACAACCACTAACCTCCAGTATGAAAAAATCACTAACCTGAAGTAAGAAACAACCACTAACCTCCAGAATGAAACAACCACCAACCTCCAGTATGAAACAACTACTAAACTCCAGTGTGAAACAACCACTAACCTCCATTATGAAACAACTACTAACCTGCAATATGAAAAAACCACTAACCTCCAGTATGAAACAACCACTAACCTCCAGTACTAAATAACATCTAACCTGAAGTACGAAACAACCACTAACCTCCAGAATGAAACAACCACTAACCTCCAGTATGAAACGACCACTGACCTCCATTATGAAACAACCGCAAACCTGCAATATGAAAAAAACACTAACCTCCAGTATGAAACAACCACTAACCTGAACAATGAAACAACCACTAACGTCCAGTATGAAACGACCACTAACCTGCACAAAGAATAACCACTAACCTCCAGTATGAAACAACCTCTAACCTCCATTATGAAACAAAAACTAACCTCCAGTATGAAACAACCACTAACCTCCCATATGAAACAACCACCAACCTCCAGTATGAAACAACCACTAACCTCCAGTATGAAACAACCTCTAACCTCCATTATGAAACAACTACTAACCTTCAGTATGAAACGACCACTAACCTCCAATATGAAAAAACCACTAACCTGCAATATGAAAAAAACACCAACCTGAAGAAAGAAACAACCACTAACCTCCAGAATGAAACAACCACTAACCTCCAGTATGAAACAACCACTAACCTCCAGTATGAAACAACCACTAACCTCCAGAATGAAACAACCACTAACCTCCAGTATGAAACAACCTCCAACCTCCATTATGAATCAACTACTAACCTCCAGTATGGAACAACCACTAACCTCCAATATGAAACAACCACTAACCTGCAATATGAAAAATCACCAACCTGAAGAAAGAAACAACCACTAACCTCCAGTATGAAACAACCAAAAACCTGCACATTGAAACAACCACTAACCTCCAGTATGAAACAACAACTAACCTCCAGTATGAAACAACCACTAACCTCCAGTATGAAACAACCACTAACCTCCACTATGAAACAACCACTAACCTCCAGTACTAAACAACCTCTAACCTGAAGTAAGAAACAACCACTAACCTCCAGAATGAAACAACCACTAACCTCCAGTATGAAACAACCTCTAACCTCCATTATGAAACAACTACTAACCTGCAATATGAAAAAAACACTAACCTCCAGTATGAAACAACCACTAACCTCCAGTACTAAACAACCTATAACCTGAAGTAAGAAACAACCACTGACCTCCAGAATGAAACAACCACTAACCTCCAGTATGAAACGACCACTGACCTCCATTATGAAACAACCGCTAACCTGCAATATGAAAAAAACACTAACCTCCAGTATGAAACAACCAATAACCTGAACAATGAAACGACCACTAACGTCCAGTATGAAACGACCACTAACCTGCACAATGAAACAACCACTAACCTCCAGTATGAAACAATCACTAACCTCCAGTATGACACAACCACTAACCTCCAGTGTGAAACAACCACAAACCTCCAGTATGAAACAACCACTAACCTCCAGTATGAAACAACCACTAACCTCCAGTATGAAACAACCACTAACCTCCAGTATGAAACAATCACTAACCTCCAGTATGAAACAACCAATAAACTCGAGTGTGAAACAACCACTAACCTCCAGTATGAAACAACCAATAACCACCAGTATGAAACAACTACTAACCTCCAGCATGAAACAACAACTAACCTCAATATGAAACAACCACTAACCCCCAGTATGAAAAAATCACTAACCTGAAGTAAGAAACAACCACTAACCTCCAGAATGAAACAACCACCAACCTCCAGTATGAAACAACTACTAAACTCCAGTGTGAAACAACCACTAACCTCCATTATGAAACAACTACTAACCTGCAATATGAAAAAACCACTAACCTCCAGTATGAAACAACCACTAACCTCCAGTACTAAATAACATCTAACCTGAAGTACGAAACAACCACTAACCTCCAGAATGAAACAACCACCAACCTCCAGTATGAAACGACCACTGACCTCCATTATGAAACAACCGCAAACCTGCAATATGAAAAAAACACTAACCTCCAGTATGAAACAACCACTAACCTGAACAATGAAACAACCACTAACGTCCAGTATGAAATGACCACTAACCTGCACAATGAAATAACCACTAACCTCCAGTATGAAACATCCTCTAACCTCCATTATGAAACTAAAACTAACCTCCAGTATGAAACAACCACTAACCTCCCATATGAAACAACCACCAACCTCCAGTATGAAACAACCACTAACCTCCAGTATGAAACAACAACTAACCTCCAGTATGAAACAACCACTAACCTCCAGAATGAAACAACCACTAACCTCCACTATGAAACAACCACTAACCTCCAGTACTAAACAACCTCTAACCTGAAGTAAGAAACAACCACTAACTTCCAGAATGAAACAACCACTAACCTCCAGTATGAAACAACCTCTAACCTCCATTATGAAACAACTACTAACCTGCAATATGAAAAAAACACTAACCTCCAGTATGAAACAACCACTAACCTCCAGTACTAAACAACCTATAACCTGAAGTAAGAAACAACCACTGACCTCCAGAATGAAACAACCACTAACCTCCAGTATGAAACGACCACTGACCTCCATTATGAAACAACCGCTAACCTGCAATATGAAAAAAACACTAACCTCCAGTATGAAACAACCAATAACCTGAACAATGAAACGACCACTAACGTCCAGTATGAAACGACCACTAACCTGCACAATGAAACAACCACTAACCTCCAGTATGAAACAATCACTAACCTCCAGTATGACACAACCACTAACCTCCAGTGTGAAACAACCACAAACCTCCAGTATGAAACAACCAATAACCACCAGTATGAAACAACTACTAACCTCCAGCATGAAACAACAACTAACCTCAATATGAAACAACCACTAACCCCCAGTATGAAAAAATCACTAACCTGAAGTAAGAAACAACCACTAACCTCCAGAATGAAACAACCACCAACCTCCAGTATGAAACAACTACTAAACTCCAGTGTGAAACAACCACTAACCTCCATTATGAAACAACTACTAACCTGCAATATGAAAAAACCACTAACCTCCAGTATGAAACAACCACTAACCTCCAGTACTAAATAACATCTAACCTGAAGTACGAAACAACCACTAACCTCCAGAATGAAACAACCACCAACCTCCAGTATGAAACGACCACTGACCTCCATTATGAAACAACCGCAAACCTGCAATATGAAAAAAACACTAACCTCCAGTATGAAACAACCACTAACCTGAACAATGAAACAACCACTAACGTCCAGTATGAAATGACCACTAACCTGCACAATGAAATAACCACTAACCTCCAGTATGAAACATCCTCTAACCTCCATTATGAAACTAAAACTAACCTCCAGTATGAAACAACCTCTAACCTCCATTATGAAACAACTACTAACCTCCAGTATGAAACGACCACTAACCTCCAGAATGAAACAACCACTAACCTCCAGTATGAAACAACCTCTAACCTCCATTATGAAACAAAAACTAACCTCCAGTATGAAACAACAACTAACCTCCAGTATGAAACAACCACTAACCTCCAGTATGAAACAACCACTAACCTCCACTATGAAACAACCACTAACCTCCACTATGAAACAACCACTAACCTCCAGTACTAAACAACCTCTAACCTGAAGTAAGAAACAACCACTAACCTCCAGAATGAAACAACCACTAACCTCCAGTATGAAACAACCTCTAAACTCCATTATGAAACAACTACTAACCTGCAATATGAAAAAAACACTAACCTCCAGTATGAAACAACCACTAACCTCCAGTACTAAACAACCTATAACCTGAAGTAAGAAACAACCACTGACCTCCAGAATGAAACAACCACTAACCTCCAGTATGAAACGACCACTGACCTCCATTATGAAACAACCGCTAACCTGCAATATGAAAAAAACACTAACCTCCAGTATGAAACAACCAATAACCTGAACAATGAAACGACCACTAACGTCCAGTATGAAACGACCACTAACCTGCACAATGAAACAACCACTAACCTCCAGTATGAAACAATCACTAACCTCCAGTATGACACAACCACTAACCTCCAGTGTGAAACAACCACAAACCTCCAGTATGAAACAACCAATAACCACCAGTATGAAACAACTACTAACCTCCAGCATGAAACAACAACTAACCTCAATATGAAACAACCACTAACCCCCAGTATGAAAAAATCACTAACCTGAAGTAAGAAACAACCACTAACCTCCAGAATGAAACAACCACCAACCTCCAGTATGAAACAACTACTAAACTCCAGTGTGAAACAACCACTAACCTCCATTATGAAACAACTACTAACCTGCAATATGAAAAAACCACTAACCTCCAGTATGAAACAACCACTAACCTCCAGTACTAAATAACATCTAACCTGAAGTACGAAACAACCACTAACCTCCAGAATGAAACAACCACCAACCTCCAGTATGAAACAACCACTAACCTGAACAATGAAACAACCACTAACGTCCAGTATGAAATGACCACTAACCTGCACAATGAAATAACCACTAACCTCCAGTATGAAACATCCTCTAACCTCCATTATGAAACTAAAACTAACCTCCAGTATGAAACAACCACTAACCTCCCATATGAAACAACCACCAACCTCCAGTATGAAACA
Source organism: Oncorhynchus masou masou (assembly GCF_036934945.1). Lineage (NCBI taxonomy): Eukaryota > Metazoa > Chordata > Actinopteri > Salmoniformes > Salmonidae > Oncorhynchus > Oncorhynchus masou. The sequence continues at coordinate 14,783,051 of NC_088215.1, forward strand.
ACCACTAACCTCCAGTATGAAACAACCTCTAACCTCCATTATGAAACAACTACTAACCTCCAGTATGAAACGACCACTAACCTCCAGAATGAAACAACCACTAACCTCCAGTATGAAACAACCTCTAACCTCCATTATGAAACAAAAACTAACCTCCAGAATGAAACAACCACTAACCTCCAGTATGAAACAACCTCTAACCTCCATTATGAAACAAAAACTAACCTCCAGTATGAAACGACCAATGACCTCCACTATGAAACAACCAATAAACTCGAGTGTGAAACAACCACTAACCTGCAATATGAAAAATCACCAACCTGAAGAAAGAAACAACCACTAACCTCCAGTATGAAACAACCACTAACCTCCAGTATGAAACAACCAAAAACCTGCACATTGAAACAACCACTAACCTCCAGTATGAAACAACAACTAACCTCCAGTATGAAACAACCACTAACCTCCAGTATGAAACAACCACTAACCTCCACTATGAAACAACCACTAACCTCCAGTACTAAACAACCTCTAACCTGAAGTAAGAAACAACCACTAACCTCCAGAATGAAACAACCACTAACCTCCAGTATGAAACAACCTCTAACCTCCATTATGAAACAACTACTAACCTGCAATATGAAAAAAACACTAACCTCCAGTATGAAACAACCACTAACCTCCAGTACTAAACAACCTATAACCTGAAGTAAGAAACAACCACTGACCTCCAGAATGAAACAACCACTAACCTCCAGTATGAAACGACCACTGACCTCCATTATGAAACAACCGCTAACCTGCAATATGAAAAAAACACTAACCTCCAGTATGAAACAACCAATAACCTGAACAATGAAACGACCACTAACGTCCAGTATGAAACGACCACTAACCTGCACAATGAAACAACCACTAACCTCCAGTATGAAACAATCACTAACCTCCAGTATGACACAACCACTAACCTCCAGTGTGAAACAACCACAAACCTCCAGTATGAAACAACCACTAACCTCCAGTATGAAACAACTACTAACCTCCAGTATGAAACAACCACTAACCTCCAGTATGAAACAATCACTAACCTCCAGTATGAAACAACCAATAAACTCGAGTGTGAAACAACCACTAACCTCCAGTATGAAACAACCAATAACCACCAGTATGAAACAACTACTAACCTCCAGCATGAAACAACAACTAACCTCAATATGAAACAACCACTAACCCCCAGTATGAAAAAATCACTAACCTGAAGTAAGAAACAACCACTAACCTCCAGAATGAAACAACCACCAACCTCCAGTATGAAACAACTACTAAACTCCAGTGTGAAACAACCACTAACCTCCATTATGAAACAACTACTAACCTGCAATATGAAAAAACCACTAACCTCCAGTATGAAACAACCACTAACCTCCAGTACTAAATAACATCTAACCTGAAGTACGAAACAACCACTAACCTCCAGAATGAAACAACCACCAACCTCCAGTATGAAACGACCACTGACCTCCATTATGAAACAACCGCAAACCTGCAATATGAAAAAAACACTAACCTCCAGTATGAAACAACCACTAACCTGAACAATGAAACAACCACTAACGTCCAGTATGAAATGACCACTAACCTGCACAATGAAATAACCACTAACCTCCAGTATGAAACATCCTCTAACCTCCATTATGAAACTAAAACTAACCTCCAGTATGAAACAACCACTAACCTCCCATATGAAACAACCACCAACCTCCAGTATGAAACAACCACTAACCTCCAGTATGAAACAACAACTAACCTCCAGTATGAAACAACCACTAACCTCCAGTATGAAACAACCACTAACCTCCACTATGAAACAACCACTAACCTCCAGTACTAAACAACCTCTAACCTGAAGTAAGAAACAACCACTAACCTCCAGAATGAAACAACCACTAACCTCCAGTATGAAACAACCTCTAACCTCCATTATGAAACAACTACTAACCTGCAATATGAAAAAAACACTAACCTCCAGTATGAAACAACCACTAACCTCCAGTACTAAACAACCTATAACCTGAAGTAAGAAACAACCACTGACCTCCAGAATGAAACAACCACTAACCTCCAGTATGAAACGACCACTGACCTCCATTATGAAACAACCGCTAACCTGCAATATGAAAAAAACACTAACCTCCAGTATGAAACAACCAATAACCTGAACAATGAAACGACCACTAACGTCCAGTATGAAACGACCACTAACCTGCACAATGAAACAACCACTAACCTCCAGTATGAAACAATCACTAACCTCCAGTATGACACAACCACTAACCTCCAGTGTGAAACAACCACAAACCTCCAGTATGAAACAACCAATAACCACCAGTATGAAACAACTACTAACCTCCAGCATGAAACAACAACTAACCTCAATATGAAACAACCACTAACCCCCAGTATGAAAAAATCACTAACCTGAAGTAAGAAACAACCACTAACCTCCAGAATGAAACAACCACCAACCTCCAGTATGAAACAACTACTAAACTCCAGTGTGAAACAACCACTAACCTCCATTATGAAACAACTACTAACCTGCAATATGAAAAAACCACTAACCTCCAGTATGAAACAACCACTAACCTCCAGTACTAAATAACATCTAACCTGAAGTACGAAACAACCACTAACCTCCAGAATGAAACAACCACCAACCTCCAGTATGAAACGACCACTGACCTCCATTATGAAACAACCGCAAACCTGCAATATGAAAAAAACACTAACCTCCAGTATGAAACAACCACTAACCTGAACAATGAAACAACCACTAACGTCCAGTATGAAATGACCACTAACCTGCACAATGAAATAACCACTAACCTCCAGTATGAAACATCCTCTAACCTCCATTATGAAACTAAAACTAACCTCCAGTATGAAACAACCACTAACCTCCCATATGAAACAACCACCAACCTCCAGTATGAAACAACCACTAACCTCCAGTATGAAACAACCTCTAACCTCCATTATGAAACAACTACTAACCTCCAGTATGAAACGACCACTAACCTCCAGAATGAAACAACCACTAACCTCCAGTATGAAACAACCTCTAACCTCCATTATGAAACAAAAACTAACCTCCAGTATGAAACAACAACTAACCTCCAGTATGAAACAACCACTAACCTCCAGTATGAAACAACCACTAACCTCCACTATGAAACAACCACTAACCTCCACTATGAAACAACCACTAACCTCCAGTACTAAACAACCTCTAACCTGAAGTAAGAAACAACCACTAACCTCCAGAATGAAACAACCACTAACCTCCAGTATGAAACAACCTCTAACCTCCATTATGAAACAACTACTAACCTGCAATATGAAAAAAACACTAACCTCCAGTATGAAACAACCACTAACCTCCAGTACTAAACAACCTATAACCTGAAGTAAGAAACAACCACTGACCTCCAGAATGAAACAACCACTAACCTCCAGTATGAAACGACCACTGACCTCCATTATGAAACAACCGCTAACCTGCAATATGAAAAAAACACTAACCTCCAGTATGAAACAACCAATAACCTGAACAATGAAACGACCACTAACGTCCAGTATGAAACGACCACTAACCTGCACAATGAAACAACCACTAACCTCCAGTATGAAACAATCACTAACCTCCAGTATGACACAACCACTAACCTCCAGTGTGAAACAACCACAAACCTCCAGTATGAAACAACCAATAACCACCAGTATGAAACAACTACTAACCTCCAGCATGAAACAACAACTAACCTCAATATGAAACAACCACTAACCCCCAGTATGAAAAAATCACTAACCTGAAGTAAGAAACAACCACTAACCTCCAGAATGAAACAACCACCAACCTCCAGTATGAAACAACTACTAAACTCCAGTGTGAAACAACCACTAACCTCCATTATGAAACAACTACTAACCTGCAATATGAAAAAACCACTAACCTCCAGTATGAAACAACCACTAACCTCCAGTACTAAATAACATCTAACCTGAAGTACGAAACAACCACTAACCTCCAGAATGAAACAACCACCAACCTCCAGTATGAAACGACCACTGACCTCCATTATGAAACAACCGCAAACCTGCAATATGAAAAAAACACTAACCTCCAGTATGAAACAACCACTAACCTGAACAATGAAACAACCACTAACGTCCAGTATGAAATGACCACTAACCTGCACAATGAAATAACCACTAACCTCCAGTATGAAACATCCTCTAACCTCCATTATGAAACTAAAACTAACCTCCAGTATGAAACAACCACTAACCTCCCATATGAAACAACCACCAACCTCCAGTATGAAACAACCACTAACCTCCAGTATGAAACAACCTCTAACCTCCATTATGAAACAACTACTAACCTCCAGTATGAAACGACCACTAACCTCCAGAATGAAACAACCACTAACCTCCAGTATGAAACAACCTCTAACCTCCATTATGAAACAAAAACTAACCTCCAGAATGAAACAACCACTAACCTCCAGTATGAAACAACCTCTAACCTCCATTATGAAACAAAAACTAACCTCCAGTATGAAACGACCAATGACCTCCACTATGAAACAACCAATAAACTCGAGTGTGAAACAACCACTAACCTCCAGTATGAAACAACAACTAACCTCCATTATGAAACAACTACTAACCTGCAATATGAAAAAAACACTAACCTCCAGTATGAAACAACCACTAACCTCCAGTACTAAACAACCTCTAACCTGAAGTAAGAAACAACCACTGACCTCCAGAATGAAACAACCACTAACCTCCAGTATGAAACGACCACTGACCTCCATTATGAAACAACCGCTAACCTGCAATATGAAAAAAAACACTAACCTCCAGTATGAAACAACCAATAACCTGAACAATGAAACGACCACTAACGTCCAGTATGAAACGACCACTAACCTGCACAATGAAACAACCACTAACCTCCAGTATGAAACAATCACTAACCTCCAGTATGACACAACCACTAACCTCCAGTGTGAAACAACCACTAACCTCCAGTATGAAACAACCACTAACCTCCAGTATGAAACAACCACTGACCTCCAGTATGAAACAACCACTAACCTCCAGTATGAAACAATCACTAACCTCCAGTATGAAACAACCAATAAACTCGAGTGTGAAACAACCACTAACCTCCAGTATGAAACAACCAATAACCACCAGTATGAAACAACTACTAACCTCCAGCATGAAACAACAACTAACCTCAATATGAAACAACCACTAACCCCCTGTATGAAAAAATCACTAACCTGAAGTAAGAAACAACCACTAACCTCCAGAATGAAACAACCACCAACCTCCAGTATGAAACAACTACTAAACTCCAGTGTGAAACAACCACTAACCTCCATTATGAAACAACTACTAACCTGCAATATGAAAAAACCACTAACCTCCAGTATGAAACAACCACTAACCTCCAGTACTAAATAACATCTAACCTGAAGTACGAAACAACCACTAACCTCCAGAATGAAACAACCACTAACCTCCAGTATGAAACGACCACTGACCTCCATTATGAAACAACCGCAAACCTGCAATATGAAAAAAACACTAACCTCCAGTATGAAACAACCACTAACCTGAACAATGAAACAACCACTAACGTCCAGTATGAAATGACCACTAACCTGCACAATGAAATAACCACTAACCTCCAGTATGAAACATCCTCTAACCTCCATTATGAAACTAAAACTAACCTCCAGTATGAAACAACCACTAACCTCCCATATGAAACATCCACCAACCTCCAGTATGAAACAACCACTAACCTCCAGTATGAAACAACCTCTAACCTCCATTATGAAACAACTACTAACCTCCAGTATGAAACGACCACTAACCTCCAGAATGAAACAACCACTAACCTCCAGTATGAAACAACCTCTAACCTCCATTATGAAACAAAAACTAACCTCCAGAATGAAACAACCACTAACCTCCAGTATGAAACAACCTCTAACCTCCATTATGAAACAAAAACTAACCTCCAGTATGAAACGACCAATGACCTCCACTATGAAACATCTGCTAACTTGCAATATGAAAAAAACACTAACCTCCAGAATGAAACAACCACTAACCTCCAGTATGAAACAACCACCAACCTCCAGTATGAAACAACCAATAACCTCCAGAATGAAACAACCACTAATCTCCAGTATGAAACAACCTCTAACCTCCATTATGAAACAAAAACTAACCTCCAGTATGAAACGACCAATGACCTCCACTATGAAACATCTGCTAACTTGCAATATGAAAAAACCACTAACCTCCAGAATGAAACAACCACTAACCTCCAGTATGAAACAACCTCCAACCTCCATTATGAATCAACTACTAACCTCCAGTATGGAACAACCACTAACCTCCAATATGAAACAACCACTAACCTGCAATATGAAAAATCACCAACCTGAAGAAAGAAACAACCACTAACCTCAAGTATGAAACAACCACTAACCTCCAGTATGAAACAACCAAAAACGTGCACATTGAAACAACCACTAACCTCCAGTATGAAACAACAACTAACCTCCAGTATGAAACAACCACTAACCTCCAGTATGAAACAACCACTAACCTCCACTATGAAACAACCACTAACCTCCAGTACTAAACAACCTCTAACCTGCAATATGAAGAAAAACACTAACCTCCAGTATGAAACAACCACTAACCTCCAGTATGAAACATCCACTAACCTCCAGTACTAAACAACCTCTAACCTGAAGTAAGAAACAACCACTAACCTCCAGAATGAAACAACCACTAACCTCCAGTATGAAACAACCTCTAACCTCCATTATGAAACAACTACTAACCTGCAATATGAAAAAAACACTAACCTCCAGTACTAAACAACCTCTAACCTGAAGTAAGAAACAACCACTGACCTCCAGAATGAAACAACCACTAACCTCCAGTATGAAACGACCACTGACCTCCATTATGAAACAACCGCTAACCTGCAATATGAAAAAAAACACTAACCTCCAGTATGAAACAACCACTAACCTGAACAATGAAACGACCACTAACGTCCAGTATGAAACGACCACTAACCTGCACAATGAAACAACCACTAACCTCCAGTATGAAACAATCACTAACCTCCTTTATGACACAACCACTAACCTCCAGTGTGAAACAACCACTAACCTCCAGTATGAAACAACCTCTAACCTCCAGTATGAAACAACCACTAACCTCCAGTATGAAACAACCAATAACCACCAGTATGAAACAACAACTAACCTCCAGCATGAAACAACCACTAACCTCCAGTATGAGACAACCACTAACCTCCAGTATGAAAAAAATCACTAACCTGAAGTAAGAAACAACCACTAACCTCCAGAATGAAACAACCACCAACCTCCAGTATGAAACAACCTCCAACCTCCATTATGAAACAACTACTAAACTCCAGTGTGAAACAACCACTAACCTCCATTATGAAACAACTACTAACCTGCAATATGAAAAAACCACTAACCTCCAGTATGAAACAACCACTAACCTCCAGTACTAAACAACCTCTAACCTGAAGTAAGAAACAACCACTAACCTCCAGAATGAAACAACCACTTACCTACAGTATGAAACGACCACTGACCTCCATTATGAAACAACCGCTAACCTGCAATATGAAAAAAACACTAACCTCCAGTATGAAACAACCACTAACCTGAACAATGAAACAACCACTAAAGTCCAGTATGAAACGACCACTAACCTGCACAATGAAATAACCACTAACCTCCAGTATGAAACAACCACTAAACTCGAGTGTGAAACAACCACTAACCTCCAGTATGAAACAACAACTAACCTCCAGCATGAAACAACCACTAACCTCCAGTATGAAACAACCACTACCTCCAGTATGAAACAACCTCCAACCTCCATTATTAAACAACTACTAAACTCCAGTGTGAAACAACCACTAACCTCCCGTATGAAACAACCACTAACCTCCAGTATGGAACAACCACTAACCTCCCTTATGAAACAACCACCAACCTCCAGTATGAAACAACCACTAACCTCCAGTACTAAACAACCTCTAACCTGAAGAAAGAAACAACCACTAACCTCCAGTATGAAACGACCACTGACCTCCACTATGAAACCACAGCTAACCTGCAATATGAAAAAACCACTAACCTCCAGTATGAAACAACCACTAACCTGCACAATGAAAAAACCACTAACCTCCAGTATGAAACAACCACTAACCTCCAGTATGAAACAATCACTAAACTCGAGTGTGGAACAACCGCTAACCTGCAGTATGAAACAACCAATAACCACCAGTATGAAACAACAACTAACATCCAGCATGAAACAACCACTAACCTGCAGTGTGAAACAATCACTAACCTGAAGTATGAAACAACTACTAACCTCCAGTATGAAACAACCACTAACCTGCAGTGTGAAACAACCCCTAACCTGAGGAATGAAACAACAACTAATCTCCATTATGAAACAACCACGAACCTCCAGTATGAAACAACCACTAACCTGAAGAATGAAACAACAACTATCCTGCAGTATGAAACAAACATGAATGAAACAATCACTAACCTCCAGCATGAAACAACCACTAACCTGAAGAATGAAACAACCACTAACCTGAAGAATGAAACAACCACTTACCTGCATTACAAAACAATCTCTAACAACCAGTATGAAACAAGAAACAACCACTAACCTCCAGTATGAAACAACCTCTAACCTTGAAGTATGAAACAAGAAACAACTACTAACCTCCAATAAGTAACAAACATTAACCTCCAGAAAGAAACAACCACCAATATGCAGTATGAAACAACCAATAACCTGCAGTATGAAACAACCACCAATATTCAATGTAAACAACTACTACCCTCTAGTATGAAACAATCACTAGACTGCAGTATGAAACAACCACTAACCTGCAGTATGAAACATATTCTAATATCCAATATGAAACAATCCATAACCATGAAGTAAGAAACAACCACTAACCTACAGTATGAAACAACCACCAATATGCAATATGAAACAACCACCAATATGCAGAAGGAGACAACAACAAACCTGCAGTATGAATCATCCACGAACCTCTAGTATAACACATCCACCAACATTAGAAATGAAGCAACCACTATCCTCCAGTATGAAACAACCACTAACCTCTAGTATAACACATCCACCAACATTAGAAATGAAGCAACCACTATCCTCCAGTATGAAACAACCACTAACCTCTAGTATAACACATCCACCAACATTAGAAATGAAACAACCACTATCCTCCAGTATGAAACAACCACTAACCTCTAGTATTACACATCCACCAACATTAGAAATGAAATAACCACTATCCTCCAGTATGAAACAACCACTAACCTGCAGTATGAAACAACCACTTACCTTCAATATGAAACAACCACCAACCTGCAGTATGAAACGACCACCAACATTCATTATGAAACAACCACTATCCTCCAGTATGAAACAACCACTAAACCGCAGTATGAAACAATCACTAAACTGCAGTATGAAACATCCACAAATCTCCAGTTTGAAACAACCACCAATATCCAGTATGAAACAACCACTAACCTGCAGTATGAAACAACCTCTATCCTGCAGTATGAAACAACCACCAACATTCATTATGAAACAACCACTATCCTCCAGTATGAAACAACCACTAAACCGCAGTATGAAACAATCACTAACCTCCAGTATGAACAACCTCTAACCTCCAGTATGAAACAACCTTTAACCTGCAGTATGAGACATCTGCTAACCTCCAGAATGAAACAACCACCAATATGCAGTATGAAACAACCACTAACCTGCAGTATGAAACAACCACTAACCTCCAGTATGAAACAACCACTAACCTCCAGTTTGAAACAACCACCAATATCCAGTATGAAACAACCACTAACCTGCAGTATGAAACAACCACTGGCCTGCAGTATGAAACAACCACTCTCCTCCAGTGTGAAACAATCACTAACCTCCAGTATGAAACAACCACTAACCTCCAGTATGAAACAACCACTAACCTGCAGTTTGAAACAACCACTAACCTGCAGTATGAAACCACCACTAACTTTCTTTATGAAACAACCACTAACCTCCAGTATGAAACAACCACTAACCTCCAGTATGAAACAACCACTAACATTCAGTATGATACAACCACTCACGTCCAGTATGAAACAACCACTAACCTGCGGTATGAAACAACCACTAACCTTCGGTATGAAACAACCTCTAACCTCCAGTATGAAACAACCACTAACCTGCAGTATGATACACCACTATCCTGCACTATGAAACAACCTCTTTATTTATTTATTTCACCTTTATTTAACCAGGAAGGGCTCATTGAGATTAAAATCTCGTTTTCAAGAGCGCCCTGGCCAAGATAGGCAGCACCAGGTCATTACAAAAGAATTACAGACAGACAACATGAAAAACTACAAGTAATCTAGTAAAACCCATTGAATTCACAAGAGAAATAAAACAGCAAATTAAAAACATTGACAGGTCAGGGAATCAGCCTCAAAATCCTTCATCAGTGATTTAAAAACACCAATCGGGACAAGTTCTTCCAGTTTAAAAGTATTTTGTAAGGTGTTCCAAGACGATGGCGCAGAGTACATAGAAGGCCTTTTCCCAAATTTAGTTCAGACATTTGGAACAGTTAGCAGGATAAAGTCCAGCAAACGAAGAGAGTGCCCACCACATTTCTGAACAATAAAAATGCACAAATAAAAAGGTAGTAAACCCAAAATGGCTTTGTAAATAAAAGTATACCAGTGACTGAGCCTACGAGTGGCTAGAGAAGGCCAGCCAAATCCTGGTATACAAAGTGCAGTGGTGCATAAGGGTTTTGCAGTTTAAAATAAATCTCAAAGTGCCATGGTAAAGAGTGTCAATTGATCTCAAACACTGAGCAGAAGCATTCATATATAAAATATCCCCATAGTATAGTAAAGGCATAAATGTAGCTGGTACTAGACTCCTTCTGGCTTCAAAAGAAAAACAGGCCTTATTCCTAAAATAAAATCCCAATTTCAGCTTCAATTTTTTTGTAAATTGTTGAATATGCAATTTAAAAGAGAGGCTGTCATCAATTAAAATTCCATGATATTTACATGAGGTTACAACCTCAATCTCCTTGCCCTGGCAGGTAGTAATAGGTGAAAGGTTCAGAGGTCTATTTCTTGCATTAGAAAACCCCATTAGTTTAGTTTTGTCAGTATCAATACTGACAAAGCTTCAATTGACACAATTGATAAGCTTCAATTGACACAAGGTATGTTGAACAGTAAGAAAAGCAGTTTGCATGTTCTGGAAAGCTTTTTTAAGAGACGAGGCACAACAGTAAATAACAGTATCATCAGCATAAAAATGAAGTTGTGCATTTTGGACATTTTTGCCTAAATCATTTATATAAATAGTGAATAAGAGAGGACCAAGTACAGAGCCTTGGGGCACACCATTCATGACAGACAATTTAACAGACATAAGCCCATCAAATTGAGTGCACTGAGTTCTATCAGACAGGTAGTTAGCAAACCATGCAACTGCATGCTCCGAAAGGCCTACACTCGACAATCTCTGCCTTAGTATAGCATGATTAACTTATCAAAAGCCTTAGAGAGATCAATAAAAAGTGAACACAGTGCTGCTTTTTGTCAATGGCTTCAGTGATATCATTTAAAACCTTCATGGCTGCTGTAATTGTGCTATGCTTCTTCCTGAAGCCCGATTGGTACATTGATAAAATAGAGTTAGTAAATAAAAACTATTTTAGCTGTTCACTTACAAGGATTTCAAGTATTTTCACCAGGGGTGACAGCTTTGAGATTGGCCTATAATTATTTAAAAGAGTTGGATCTCCCCCTTTTAAAAGTGGTAGGACAAATGCTGATTTCCAGATCTTTGGAATTGTATTACATTCCAGGGTTAGATTGAACAGATATGTAAGTGGTTCAGCTATGAAATCAGCTGCCAGATTTAAAAAGCAGGGATCCAGAAGATCAGGACCTGCAGGCTTTCTCTGATCTAAGGATTTCAGGGCTTTATGTACCACCTGCACTGAGAATGGCAAAAAGCTTGACCAGCTCTCACTGGTTCATCCACACAGGGTTGTACAGAGACAGAGGACACTGGTTCATCCACACAGGGTTGTACAGAGACAGAGGACACTGAATCAAACAGCCTACCAGATGATACAAAGTACTCATTGAAACAATTCAGCATTTCAGTTTTGTCATATATAGCAACAGAGTCCTTCAAAACACCTCTAACCTCCAGTATGAAACATCCACTAATCTCTAGTATGAATTAACCACTAACCTCCAGTATGAAACAACCACTAACCTGCAGTAGGGAAAGAGGTTAATGTAGCTGTATATTTTCTTAAGTAGATTCCAGGGGATAGAGGCTTTGTTTCCTTGCTATTCTCTTGTGTGATGCAGCAGGGCCAATATCTACATTATATTAATATTTGTATTTAACCTTTATTCGTGGTTTATTGGAAATTAATTAGTTGATTGATTAGTTGACAAATAACTGTTCATGTTTTATCTATCAAGAATTGAGCTGAAACATTCATGTTTGATAACTTGTGAAATCGGGAACAATCCCAAAACTGGAAGTAGCCTGTTAAGGCACCAAGCCTAGTCAATGAATGTGCCTGATATTTGTTTAATACCTCAATATGGTCAGGTGTCAATCAATACATGCCACATTCAGTCCTCCTCGGCCTGTTACTATCTCCCACCAAAGGCTCCGCCTGCACTCTGCAAGGATATTGCCTTTCTCGCAAGTGAATGTATTTAAATGATGAGGGCAGGAGCCGCTGTATTCTGAAGTAAACCGGACCACAAGAAACACACGTGTGGGAGGTTGACATTGGAGCCCCGTTATACCGACCATCTAACAGCGTTTCTTTGAGAGGCAAACATCACCAGTGGCTGTAAATACATAGAACTATACATTTTGCTACCATTTTTAATTAATATCTATGCTAGATTCACCTTTTGATTTTTTTATTGAATGGACATGCATCTCCTCACTGTCGCGCGTAAAATATGCATACAAATAGGCTAATCTCCATGCGCGTAATAATTCCATCCCACCAGTGCATACGGATGTGTTACAATTCCACGAAAGCAACCGGGATATACATTATCTCTACTAAGCAACATCAAAGAAGACCTTGAATTCTGCAGAGGAGGGATGATTGACACGAGGGGGAATTGACCGACGTGTGGAATAACAGTGGTCGCTTGATCACAGTGCGATCTCTATCCCTGGGACTTGTAATTCTGGATGGCCCCCTGAACGTCTTTAAATCGTCCCGGAACGTTTTATTGTGAATACTGTCAATGAGTGAATGTGAATCCTACCTGGAACATTGGACCGAACCTTCAGTTGTTTCTGGATCTCCATCGTCGGGCTATCAATTTATAAGCTGTAACAGAAGGGAGATAAAATCCAGGCTGAAATTCCCGCTGGGAAGGACTGTTATTTCCCAGAGAGCTCATGTGGAATTGGAATAGTGGAATTCATGAAGAAATATTTGACTTATTTCAATATGAGGCTTAGAACATCGAGATTAGGCTACCTGTGAGTTATTATACAACTGAACTGAAGATTTAAGGAATTGGCAATATAGGCCTATAGAGTTACTTGACATATTTGGAAATGTATATGAAACATAAATATTATTCTTTGTTATGTTTCAGGGTACTTCAGTTCTTAGCGCTGTGTTTTTACACACAGGTACGATCTTGCATGCATTTTTATGAAGTTTGCAGCGCAATGGGCATACAATAACATTTCATAGCCCCTTAAAACGATTTCAGTCCATCAATGCAACTAATTATATCCATTTACAAGCGTTTTTATTCTTATTGATATTAATCCAATTCGTTTGCATATCTGCAATAAAAGTGTAATAACAATGAAAACATTTTATTATGAGCCCTAAGCAGTTGGCAACAAGTCAAACATCTTGAAAAGACGTAAAAGCGAGCCCAAAAGGTAATTGTTAAAACATATGGGGATGGCGTATGGCTGAATTGAAAAATAATCGTTAAGGGATACAGCTAAGGGAGATGGGGGTGAAAGATCATTCGTGGTAAAACAACCTATCATAGGCATGTCATCTCGAGTGAGGACAGCGGACTCGCTGCGTGCATCTCCCCAAACACTCACTTTTTCTCTTCTTAAAACCATGTGCCCGCAATTCCCTTTGAAATGCCTATAGCCTAAGCCCATACGAAAAGCATACGATTGGTGTTCATTGAAATATATATGTTTTAGTTGGAAAATAACTTGATCTGCTTCTCATTCATTTAGACTGAACATCAATTCGTATTAATTATCAGTTCGGCTATTCTCTCATTGATGCTTGAATTTTGTACTTCAATGCTTTTATTCATGCATTTATTTTGTATGTGTTTTTCTTGTTTGATAGAACACAGTGCGGTCCCACTCCCCACCTCCTAATTTCAAGCACCATGTGAACGAGCAGTGCCGGTTGTCTGACCGGATGAGCCGCCGGTTGATTCGGACCTACCAGCTTTACAGCCGGACCAGCGGCAAACATGTCCAGGTTCTGGGCAATAAGAAAGTGAATGCCATGGGCGACGATGGAGCTGTGCACGGTAAGAAACGAATAAATCACGCCTAGCACCAAATGGGTGCCTTCAGGTAGACCTAGGCATTTCCGTAATAATTGTAGGATTTAACAGGTTTATTCCAGATTTTGAAATGACCTAAGTCTACTTATGGACACGTCAATTTACAAGTCATGTAGGCCTATTGGAGAAGAAAACTAGGTATATTATGAAAATATTACCATTTAAAAAGCAAACAGGTCTATTTAGCATGAAGAAGTTTAGGTTTGAGTAGGAGGCGGGAGGGAGAAAAGTCATTCGAAATGGATTCTATAGTATTGTTCTGGACTGGGATTCTCGGGAGAAACCCACTCAGAATATCTGGTAAACACATCAGAACTCGTCTTACTTTCTACCTTCTTAAACAGTTACTGAGTAGCTTACCCTCTCAGAAGCAGTTGAAAGAAAGACATATGACTTGCAATTTTCATAATCTTGAGACGCCCTATTTTTTTACCCAAAGTTATTTGAGGCGAATGTGTTTTTGTTTAATTCTGTCCCCCACTGGTCTTTGATCGACACATGTCAATGAATATTCAAATACCAAAATATTTAAATGTTATAAATACACAGTAGCTCTCTCACGTCCATCCTTTGAACACAAAATAAATAAATAAATATCTGCTTAAACATACCAAAAAAAAGTACGACATTTTTACATTAGATTTAGTGGTTTAAAATATCAGTGACTGATTGACATTTGCCACGAGAATTATAAAAATGTGATAAATGTCATTGATAAATCAGAATTGTTTTCACTCACTTATCCAGAGTGGTGCTGAATGGCCCTTATAGACAATGCATTGTTTTTGGAAGGGTTTGGGTAAACTGCATTTCTGCCAAGTGGAATAATTAGCACAACATTTCTCAGGGCAACCGCATCGCACTGTTTCATCCACATGAAGTTAAAAATGTGTATTTCTCAACAGTGGTGGTCTAGGCGTATTCATAGGTCTTCTGTGCACTATTTGAAAAAAAGTGCTATCGAGACCCTTAAAAGGTTATTCGGCTGTCCCCATTGGAGAACCCTTTTTGGTTGCAGATTGAATCCTTTCGGGTTCCATGTAGAACCCTTTCTACAGAGGTTTCTAGATGTAACCCAAAATGGTTCTACCTGGAACCAAAAGGGCGTATCCTATGGGGACAGTTAAAGAACCATTTTAGAACATTTTTTTTTCTTAGAGTATAGCCTATGGACAAAGTGTACAATATAGACAGATGTTTTGATTAAATCTATGCTAGGTTGGGATTTTTTTCTCCCCTCAAGGAAAAAATTGTCTGAAATTTAAAGGGAGCAAATTCCTGTCACCAAAGTATTTTTTTGGTCTGTCTAGCCATCTTTCCACCACAAACATCTATTTCTCCCTAAGCCTACTGCCTGCTTTTTGAAGTGTCATTTAATGAGGAATTTTCATTGCTTTACAACTCAACGTATGACTCGGTTTATAAAGAGAGGTGAAGTCAGCATCTTCATTTTATCCCCTCTTTCCTCTCTCTGTTCTTCTTTCTTCATCTCCCTCTCCCTCAAACACACGCACACACACACACACACACACACACACACACACACACACACACACACACACACACACACACACACACACACACACACACACACACACGCCTCGCCTTGGCTCAAGCGTGCATGTCCTAAGTGGGTGTCACTCTTGTAGCAGGCCCAAATCTGACCACTGCTCGGTGCTTTTGTGGCTGTGTCGCTGACCGCTATGTTCTCTCACTCCCTCGTTCCTCCTTCCTCCCCATCATCTAAGTGGAGCGTAGAGCGGCATTTTATAGCCGTTCAATGACAATGGCTCAGTGCGAAGTCAAAGCCACTTGCTGCTATTCTAAAAGACTTGTGTTTTTTGCCAATGTTTCGAATTTAATTTATGTTTGAATGTTTTGCCATATACAATACTTGTCTCCCCGCTGCATGCAAGATTGATGCCATGATAACGAGTAGTAGAACTCTGCTAAAGTCATTATAATATAATACATAACTTAAGGTTATTAGATCGAGGATAAATGTAGTCGTCTGAACCAGTCATGACAATAACTTCACACCCTTTCTGATGTCATCACGTCAATACTACTGGGCCGGCAGAGTCTCACAGTCTTCAAGTTCAACTCAGTCTGAAATGATACCACTATTGGATTATTTTTCACAAAGGTTTTAGCTCAAAGTTACGAATGCATGCATATCGTGTTCACAAAATAGTATAACCTCATAAGCTTGAGAATCATTGTGCATTGTATCTGAGCTGAATAAAGTTCATTAAGAATATGATGTGTTTTGTGTTTTTCTAGCCAAACTTGTGGTGGAGACGGACACGTTTGGTAGTCGTATTCGGATCAAAGGGGCAAAGACGGGCTACTACATCTGCATGAACAAGACGGGGAAATTGATTGGCAAGGTAAATATTAGATTTATTTATTAATCCTTTATTTAGGGAAGTCACATTGAAATGTACATCTCTTTTCATGTGAGCCCTGGAGGTTGGTTGAGTTCAATAAATTCGGTCAGAATTTTGACTGTGACCATGAGTACAAAGTTTCAGGGAAAAGTTATGTCTGTCCTGTGTAAAGCTCTTCACTTGAGTTATGACCAGAAAAGCCCTTGTAGGGAGTTGGGACATGATTTGGAAAGAAACTTGAAGGATTGATAGGACATTTACTTGTCAAAACAATATTTTAACATCCTCAGAGACTGACCCCCTAAATCATTCCGTCATTCTGTCTTTCACCCTCACACACACCACCTCCTCTCTCTCTAACAGCGGAAGGGTCGCGGCAAAGACTGCATCTTCACAGAGATCGTTCTGGAGAACAACTACACTGCTCTCCAGAACGCTAAATATGAGGGCTGGTACATGGCCTTCACACGTAAAGGAAGGCCCCGCAAGGCCTCCAGGACCAAGCAACACCAGAGGGAAGCCCACTTCATGAAACGCCAGCCCAAGGGCCACCTCCTGGGTGACACCCAGCCCTTTGATGTCCTCCCCCTCCCCGTGGTCCCCTTCCACCCCCGGAGGACTAAACATACCCATCACCACAGCTCAGGGGCCCACTGAGGAAAGAACAGACGAAGAAGAAGCAAAGGGAGGGAGGGGAACACACCAAACTAAAATACCACTACCATACTTCTGCTCCTTGCAAGGACTCCTTTTGTTGTGTTTTGTACCGGATTGTGTCTAAAACAATGAGTAGACTATCTTATCTGCTACGTCAGACTGAGGTTTATTCGTAGGAAAGAGTTTTTATAACCAGAGGACGATTTTAGTGCTCAAGCACTCGATGAGATTTGAATGAATGGACATCTTGGGCTTAGTGATAACCCTACTCAGCTATAAAGAGAGGATGTTATGAGAGAGAAATAATGAATACACATTACATGGCAGCTATCTTTGGATCATCATGTGGTTGCATCAACTAAATAACAGTGAATACATGTAAAACACATTATTTAGCATTTAGGAGGCCATTTTCGTTCATCTGTTTTCTACATATATGAATATATTTTTAATTGGAAGATTTGTAAAATACGTTTAAATGATGGACATATTTATTGTAGAGTGTGTATTAAAATCACAAAAGAAGTTTGAGTTAATGCGCCGTTTCTAACCATTTTTATAGCTGGGTCACTTTGGGGTCCCAAAAGGTTCTAACGTTGCCTAAAAAACTGGAGACCCAGATAACTGATGGGCAATATCTGTGACAGGCTACTGCAATTCAATGTGCTCAGCAAGTGAGACTTGGGCCTGAATAGTTGGGGCTATGCATTAAAAGCAGATGAGGTCAGCCCACAATTTTGTTTCGAGACAAAGGTTACCACCATGTAGATGCATTTCTCACGATCACACACCGTAACCCTGTGATCAAATGGGCCCTTTGTGGCCCTCATATAAAAGGGCATGTGATACAATAGTGGGTTCGAATAATAACACGAGGAGGGGTCAGTTATCAAAAAGAAGCTAGTCTCACAGGGAGGGAGGGAGAGAAAGCGAAAGAGCACCGGGGCTCAGTGTGGCAAAATGTGGCACCGGCTGAAAGAGGGGGAATGGCTGGGAAGAGGCGTTCGGGAATGAAAGGACGTGGCAGAAAGAAACCCTCCTCTCTTTCCCAGGAGCAACTGAGCATGACCGGCAGAGGCCAAATGACAGGGGGAAGAAGACCCGGTCGGCCTGGCTGCACCACAGAATCAGATGACGGAAGAAGACCCGGTCGGCCTGGCTGCACCACAGAATCAGAGCAGACCCTCTATATTCACTTCTTCTCACTTTCTCACTATTTGAAGTCTGGATGTCCTATTGGTTGTTTGCTAAAGGTCGGATTCTAAATACGAGGAATGGTTTTTCAGTATAGCTAAGCGCCAAGCGCCGCCAGCTTTGAGGGCTTGCAAATGAATGAACAACTAAAAGCTGTGATCAAAAAGGTTCCATAAATCTGACAGGATAAAAACTGAACTTTTAGTGTTATTATTGTTACTCCTATTGAGAGATGAATGGCTATCCTCATGGCTACTAGGACACGTCGTGCACTTTAATTGAAGCATTATCCTGCTCTGCCAAATGAGAAAAGACAGCAGTGTACGCAAATCACCCTCCAAATGGTCGTTTCATTCCGTGTCCAAGATTTTATTTGGACAACACAAAGTCAAAGCAATCCAACAGCAACTCTTGATTTGAGAAATTAGTTGAGAATTTATTTCTCAGATCTTATGCTTTGGTTGGATCTGGTTCCCAAATCCCATGACATATCTCCTCCCCTTTAGGAAGTACGCAAAGCACAATAGTGAGTGACCTGTGGTTTAGTCACTGTGTTTAGCCCTTGTTCTGCTCACTTGGTTAGGCACATAGAGTCCCAGAAATGCAAGGAATCACCACTAGGTTAGAGGAATCTATATTTAAATGGAATTGTTCCTTTTTTTTGCAGCATTGTTTTATTTTCATGCAGCATCTATGTTTTGTTTTGAACTGCTCTAGGTCAGCTGCTATGGCAATAACACAGTGTTAAAAAGTAAATCAGTAAAACTTCACTTCAGTTTTCTTTCATTCAACCAAACTTTGATGGTCAAACGTCAGTCGTATTAGCTTAGTCAGATATGTCTTGATACTCATCTCCCTAGAGTTTGATGGTCAACGTTAGCAAGCATTCAGTCAGATAACGTTTCTCATTGTGGCTCACCGTGGTACTCGATTCACAAAAGAGCCTACAACCTTTTCCCACTTTGCAGTAATGCAGTACTACTGTCATGCAAGAACCTAGATTTACAAAGAAGCATACGACTTGTTCACTTCCCAGTAATATAGTGCTTCTGTCATCCAAGCTCCATACCTATCCTTGGCTATCCCCAGTCTTGGGGTTTGCGAAAGGATTTGTTGGAGGACTCTGGGCCAGTAAAGTCACCCCCTGGAGGACAGGGCGAGGCTCAGGGGACCAGTAAGACCTGCTAGTACTGGCTAGCTCGGCCATAATGGCTTTCAGGGTGGCCTACTCTGGGCTGCACAATCATGAGCATAAGGGTAATCAGTTAACACAAATGGGACGTACTTGTAAGGGCGACCCCGTCGAGAAAAGTGTGTGTGTGTTTGTGTGTGTGGAAAGAATAGGGAAAAGGCATTGTGTGTTAAAGTGTTTTACAAGGGAAGGAGACCAAGAATTGTGGGAGGGGGATGAACTCTCTGCGTTTGGACTATTTTAACAACTAATAGTTTGCATAGTTGAGGGAAAGGAGAGATGTAGAGACAGTTAACAATGTTATGGAATTGTATTAATCTTCAAAGGACAACATCACGTAATAAACCCAATAAGTGTTCGTTTCTCGACAACAACAATTCAGAACTTTTTACAGAGCAGCAGTGACATTTCTCAAATACCTTTTTGACAGAACACTTGTAAGTGTTCCATCAAAAACTAACAAGTTTAAACAAGTAACTATGTTTGTAATTCACTGTCTCAATCCCACACCCCCCCCCCCCCGCCCAGACCGCAATAAACACAATGGAAAGTATGGACAAGGCACTGTGCAAAAATGTTCCAATAGTGGAATCCCATTGAGAATCAGAAATCAGAGTAGAAAACATACAGGACACTGCATCACCAGTGCAAATCAAAAACGACTTGTTTGAGTGACATCCCCTCAGATCCACACTGGGACTTCATTGTGTTTTGCAGTCGACGTCCCCTTCATTGGTTCCCTTCAGTTTCTTCAGCTCCCGGAGTAGCTCGTGCTCAAGGGTTAATATCTCCTTGGGCTTCTTGTACTTGAAAGGAAAGGCAGAATATGTCATTACCTCTACAGAAACCCATTTCCCTTCCATGTACATCCTGTAGTGTAATGTTTGACCTAAAGTGGAATAACACAGAGGCTTCTTATTCCCTATATAGTTCCCTCTGTCCCACAGTCACCCATGTAGTAGTGGATGACAGTATGGGCTGTGACAGGGCTCTCAGGCTGCTCAAAGTGGACAGGTTGCCCTCTGGAGTTTATCTGTTGAAGTGCACCTGGCTTATGCATCAGTGAGCAGAGACTGCTGGATACAGCAGACTACAGCCAACTCAACCCAGACAAAGACATGGAAACTACAAAGGACGGTGTCAAAGAAGACGTACTCAACAAAATCCCACTCCCAGCCACACAGGACATGAAGCAGCCGATCTCTGATGAAACAAAACCAGATGAGTCGACAGAGACTGTAGGTTGACAACCACATAACCATTAACCCTGTCACATCATGATAGCTTATTCTGGCCCTAATCATACACTTCATATATCCATAGGTCCAAGACACTAAAGATGACTTCAAAGACGAATATGGCGTCTCCCAGAGCGATCTGGAGGCTCTGATCAGTGGCTTGCACCCCAAAGACGAGACCCCCAGTACTGCCACTGCCCCCTCAGACCCCCAACAGACGCCTTTCTCAGGGAAGTGGGTGTGTGCCCAGTCCTCCCAGTCCAAGGTTGACAACCACAACAAGCACATCAACGATAAACTGGAGGTGCTGGCCAAGGCCTACACTCACCAGGAGGACAGATGGAGAGCACTGGGCTACTCCAAACCCGTCAACGCCCTCAAGAGCTACCACAAGCCTATCACGTCCTATGAGGTAGGTTATTTAGTCCCATATCTGCATAGTTGGTGATTATGGTCGGCCATTTTGTATTTGTGTCGGCATAATTCATTGCCGAAAGGCAGAATATGTCATTACCTCTACAGAAACCCATTTCCCTTCCATGTACATCCTGTAGTGTAATGTTGGACCTAAAGTGGGATAACAGAGGCTTCTTATTCCCTATATAGTGCACTACTTTCGACCAGAGTCGGGCTCAAAAGTAGTGCAATATATAGGGAATAGTGTGCCAATTTTAACAAACACAAGGAATAAGAAATCGAATAGTACAGAGAAACCGATTATGATAGGTATACACATAAAGTAACGGTCAATCTCTTCATCAGATACTTAGTAGGCTATCCTAATGTTTGTTCTAAGTAATTCAATGATTCCCTTGAGTTTATAGGCGTGTTCAGATACAAGTGAGACGAATACAAAAATAGAGTTTCAATCTAGTCTCCAGTATCAACTTATAGTTTTCCCATCAGTCTCTGTATATTGGATATAAGACTTTCAGTGTAAAATCATCCAAGAAGGGATTTGAGAAGTACTGTAATTGGTTTGTTTGTTGTTGTTGTTGTCAGGAGTACTTACACTGACAATTAACGTGTTATTGGCGTGGGTGAAGTTGAGCGCGGAACTATCCAATGGTAGCTGGCTTCGGTCCAGATCAGGAACATTAAACTTCTTGTAGTACCTGCAAAGGATCAACACACTGCAGTGAGAAAAGGGTTTCTTGAAGGCAAGAGATCAATATTTTTGTCAACAGTGCCACCTATAGGAGAGCCAGCCTCACTTACATATGCAGAACTGTAACAAGCACTGACAAAAAAAAATATAGGAGGCCTTCTCCATTGTGAAGATGTTACAACTGTATAAATTATATTGACTTTGAATGTGGTATCACTTTTCAGGGACCTGTAGTTAACAATATCTGAAGTGATATAGGCCTAGCAGTTTATCAGTAGATGTCTAAGGAGGGGAAACATATCAGCTGTATGCATAACTAGTAAAGCCATTTTGGCATGAGAGTGGAATAGAGGCTATTCGGATGTTACTTTTTGTTATTTGTTCGTATGATGCAGCATCGTTGATCAGGCTCCACTGAAATGTTGTAGACCTCTTTGGGGTACGGAAGGTTCCGGACTCTCCACAGGAAACTGGTCTTTGTGTCTTTGCGCATAAATACAGGCTGAGGAAATACAACAGAGCATTGTACTGTTAAATGCATACGGTTTGATTGACGAGTAATTTAATAGTGAAATGATGAAAATGAAGTTAATTCCAGGATCGTAAAAGTATTAGTTGACACATTTGGATGAGTACTGTTGGTGATAGTGAACGAGAATCAATTAGCAATTTAGATCATGGCCTGAAAAATAACAGATGTAAATATTGTATAATACAACTCACGTTTGAACAGTTTTCCTTGATAACATCTGATTCCAAACAGGCTACAGTAGATGGGACTGGCTCTCCAACTTCTATCTCCCATGGTCCCTGTCCCTTCAAGGTGCTTTTCGAACGCCACTTTCGCACTGCAAAGTAAGAATACATGTAAGTAACAACAGCTGAGAGTGGAAATAATATAATGCACCGGAAGCAATGTAGCTAATGCAGGATACGTTTTAAGAAGATGTTGTCTAATCTGAAACAAGTTTACCAATGAGCTCATCTGTTGTCAAGTCATATTCTTCTGCCATTTCTTTCCCATCTGTAAAGAGATAGTGTATCTTCCTTTTCCCTGGAAAGAGGTTTGCAAAGCACCAATAGAAATGCAATTAACTGTGAACTAGCTAGCTGTCATCTTTGCTAAACAGATTTGCTAGGCAAAGTGAAGGTTGGTGGTAGTTCACAGCTAATGCTAGCGAGCCTATAATGGACACTGAAGTCTTACTAGATGAATGTACGGGTAAATGTTGTGATACAAAGCACAATAATGATGATAACTTGTCTGCATCTCCCTGTTTCACTCACCATCGTGTATTAAAGCGGTTTTCGTGGATGCTTTTAGGAGAGCTGTCCAGCTCTGCACAGCCATATTGCAAAAAACGGGCACTTCCTAAACATCACGTGTAGCCACGGCAACGGAGGTCATTGTGAAACGTTTAATTATTATTTTCCTTTTTTAAACTCCATAATCTGTCCAAAACATGTTTACATTTACTTAATAAATAATACATAATTTTTTACAATATTTCCTCAAAAAATATGTAACTTTGTCGTGCAAGAACTAAAAATAGGTCTATAACGTACCGGAAGTTTAATTATTTTTAAACCATCTGCATTGTCACATTGGTTTGTGTTTTGGTCATCCAAAGGGGTAAAACATATGTATTTTCAAGAGTTTATCGACCAATGATAGTAAATTCGTTTAATAAATATATAATGTAACATATTTCAGTGGAGTGAGTGAATCCCAGCTGTTCAAAACAGTTAAATGCCGTTGTTGTTGTCTGCTTGCTAGCTTATTTAGCTAGTCAGCTAAAGTTAGCTAGCTAGCCAGTGTCAGCTGTCACATTCTGTTCTATATTCTTCAGAGCTCCCCTTTCCCTGGCGAAATGTCTGCCTACGGAATTATGAAAGCTTTCCCCAAAGTGAAGAGAGCAGGGGCACGTGAGGGAAAGGATGCCCCCCCACCAAAGAGGAAGTCTGATGAAACTGTACCTGTTACAGGTGTTAGCCGTGTTTGAGAGCATCAAATTCGTAATGCATTTTGGACAAATTGTGACTGATTGACAGATCTACAAATAATAATAATTTTATAACGGTAGATCAGTCAGCAGTCGATGTTGAACAAGCGCTGTGTGTGTAAAACTACTTTTTTCACAATCCCATTTCAGGGAGTGCTTTCCAGGGCGTCACCGTACACATATTACCAGCCTGCATCGGGAGCGTCAGATCTTCCAGAAACAGATTGTCCAGAATGGAGGCCAAACGGAGAGTTCACTCTGTCCCACAGTCACCCATGTAGTAGTGGATGACAGTATGGGCTGTGACAGGGCTCTCAGGCTGCTCAAAGTGGACAGGTTGCCCTCTGGAGTTTATCTGTTGAAGTGCACCTGGCTTATGCATCAGTGAGCAGAGACTGCTGGATACAGCAGTCTACAGCCAACTCAACCGAGACAAAGACATGGAAACTACAAAGGACGGTGTCAAAGAAGACGTACTCAACAAAATCCCACTCCTAGCCACACAGGACATGAAGCAGCCAATCTCTGATGAAACAAAACCAGATGAGTCGACAGAGACTGTAGGTTGACGACCACATAACCATTAACCATAACCCTGTCACAGCATGGTAGCTTATTCTGGCCCTAATCATACACTTCATTACTTCATATATCCATAGGTCCAAGACACTAAAGATGACTTCAAAGACGAATATGGCGTCTCCCAGAGCGATCTGGAGGCTCTGATCAGTGGCTTGCACCCCAAAGATGAGACCCCCAGTACTACCACTGCCCCCTCAGACCCCCAACAGACGCCTTTCTCAGGGAAGTGGGTGTATGCCCAGTCCTCCCAGTCCAAGGTTGACAACCACAACAAGCACATCAATGATAAACTGGAGGTGCTGGCCAAGGCCTACACTCACCAGGACAGATGGAGAGCACTGGGCTACTCCAAACCCGTCAACGCCCTCAAGAGCTACAACAAGCCTATCACGTCCTATGAGGTAGGTTATTTAGTCCCATATCTGTATAGTTGGTGATTATGGTCAGCCATTTTGTATTTGTGTCAGCATAATTCATTGCTGTCTCTCTATTCGCACAATTGCAAACATTGTGAAATGTGGCTGATAGGTTGGTTGGTTGGTTTACGCAACTGCATCCCTGTTATTGACAAGATGGATGCATAAATCGTGTATTGATGGATGCATAAATTGATTGCTGCTGGTTCAATTTCAGGTGTCCTGAAAGGAGACTTAAAAGCCCAGTGCAGTAAAAATGCTGTTTTTACTGTGTTTTGTATCATATTGTACAACAGCTGATGAAGTCATTGAGGAAATGCTTCCTTTTAAATCAATGTTACGTCAAGCTCAAGAATCAACTTCATTCTATCTTGCGAATTGAAATAATGAGAAATAGTTGATTATTGTTGCATATGGCCTCAGCTATACACCGATGGTTATTTTTACATAGATTTATGAAGTTACGAAGCTGCTACTACTAGCTAGCTAGCTACATTGACTGTCTAGAAACTTGTAAAATTAGAGGATAATTTAGTACAACCACTAGTACATGCAAAAAACTGAGCAAAAGCTATTGTACTTATGCATAATCAATTAATATGGTATAGTTTAGTAGGAAAAATAGAATACAGACATTCCCGCTCTGCTCCTCTCCGCTCTCAAAACAACGTGCTCTGTGTAGCAAGTAAAACGTCACATTGATGAGATGCTGATGGAAAAGCAACTTTACGTGTATAGTGGAGTTAGTGTAACTATGTGATCAATGTTATTTCCTGATAGTTGCTTCATTTGTTGAAAACACAATCTACACAGGACCTTCTAATCAACATGTTTTGCATGGTTTGACAAGTTTTTTTTTTAACAAGGTTGTGCTGCTGAGTACCGGCGGGGGAGGCCTGGAGGAGGGTAGTGCCCCCCCGTTTGAACTTTGCGTTTTTTAACACCTGTAACTGCCATTTCCTGCAATATAAATACAAAAATAATAGTAATTAAAGTAACAAAAATAAAATATGCTGGCACAGCTCCTCTCTTCCATTCTTTTGGGGAAAAACCTGGGTGGAGTTTCAGCTTGGTAAATTAGTTACTAAACCAGTAACATAGTTCCAGACCTCTCTGCCAATAACAGCTAGTTTTCTGTTTTTCCCTCCCCACTGTGACAGTCGTTGCTAAATTCTTGCTTCAGAAAATTAGTTTTTTGCTTAAAAGCTATTTTTGTTTATTTTTGACCATTTGAATGGAAAACTATTACAGTAAGGTACATCATTTTCTATCCAGAAAGATTTTAAATTAGTATAAAATGGCTGCAGTGGGCCTTTTAACTCCTTGTAATTGACTAAACAATGCCTGTCAAATTTCAGGAGGCCTGTAAGATCCAGGGCATTGGCAAGAAATGGCTGACAAGCTCATGGAGATCATGGAGAGTGGGCACCTCCGTAAGATAGATCACTTGGGAGAGGCAGTGCCAGTACTGGAGATGTTCGCCAGTATCTGGGGGGCAGGGGCCAAGACTGCCCAGCTTTGGTACACACAGGTTAGATGGATTGATCTTAGAGGGTGTTGGCTGTCACACAGTCAGTCTCTCTCTCTGTCTGTGTGTGTCTCTCTCGCTCTCTGATTTTGCATGCAACACTGCTATGCCTGTGTAAGATTTGCTATTTTTGTATTGTGGAGCGTGCAGTTATTTTAGTGTTTGATGGTGTGATACAAATCGATTTGACATGAGATTAAAAAAAATATATTTTAGGGGTTCCGAACTTTGGAGGACATCTGCACCAAGGCCAATCTGAACCACAGCCAAATAATTGGACTCAAACACTACGACGACTTTCTGGACCGGATGCCCAGAGAAGAGGCAGCCGCCATTGAAGAAAGGTAACACATCCCCCTCTTATTGTCTCAAGCACCCAAATTAAAGGTCAATCAATGTTAAAATGTAACCTTCAAACATTATATTAGTTATAGACTAAACAGGCCTCTTCTTCCCACTTCATCTAGTGGGGTTAAGAGAGTTTCTTTAGAAAAGTGTCTCCAGTCCAGTACTCTAACCCCCTTGCGAACAAGAGATCTTGTAAAGTGAAATGCTACGAGACCTCAAAGTCAAGTTCAGATGTTTTAAGTTTGCCTTGGCCCCTAATCACACTGTCAGTCCAGTCCTCCTAGCCTGGTCTGTGTGTGATGGAGAAAGCAGACATACCACTCTCTGTCAGAGTCCTGCCGGCCGCATCCCAAAGGGGGGGAACTCACTCTTAGAAACTTGGCGCATCATATGTCAGCAGATACCAGGGCTGTGTTTCATTCCAGAAAGGTGTTTCCTCCCCCTCTGCCTCCGTTCACTCCCTTTCATGGATCTGAGATAACTGGGTGGGTGTAAAGCAAGAACTCATCTAGATTACGCCCATAAAGGTAGAGGACTCATCATGGATATAACCCGTTTTAGCATGGGCTTCCAACACTTTTTAAAGTAGTCAACTGCGTGGGGAGTCCTGTGAGTTGGGAGCAATCAGCCAATGAAGAAGAAAATGGACTACTTTAAAATGGAGATAGCTCCATGCTGTCGCATGTATAATGGCAGAGATACAAAGATGAGTCCTCTATCTAACTCTATGATTCCGCCTTATTGCTTTCACCAGTCCAGTCCTATCAGATCTGTGAAGGGGAGGGAACATAATCGTGGAATGAAACGCGGCCCTGGTAACTGGGAGCACCGGGTACAAAGCCAGTTGTTTTCATATAGTATTACTTGGATTTCCTTGTTGCTTTCAGATACAAAGCCAGATACAAAGTGCAGATTAGAAAGATGACTATAGCATGTGTCCTTTTGACTTGTGGCTTGTCAAAATAATAGGTAGTGTCGTCAAAATGTATCTGGCCTGCTTGAATACGGCAAATGCTTACCTTTTGACCGGCAAGGCTTTATGAAAATACACAATTTTCTTTTCTAATTTCAAGTAGGTAATATAAATACAATTTGAGGACTTATCTTGAAGATTCAACACGTGTACAACATGTTATTTTGAGTCCAAATATGAACAAGAAACAAACCACACTTTCTGTTATAATGAAGGCCCCTGAGAGAACATTACTGGGGGAAAACTTTGAAACATAGTCTAGAACCCATAACCATTCATGATAAATACATTGTATGCAAAGTGGTCCTCCCTGCCACTGGTCTGGGATCCAAGCTGAATTGCTCTTTTTCACAGTTGTTTTTTAACTGAGCCAATAGTGAAACACAATAGTATATCAGAAAAACAATTGTGAAACACAATAGTGTATCAGAAAAACAATAGGAAAACAACGATTCAACTTGGATTCCCAGGCTACCCCCCACCGCAGATTTGACTGTATTTCAAACAATCAAAATGTCCTTGTCCTGCTGTAAATGTATAGGTGAGAGCCCCCACTATATATTGTATCCCAAACAGTAACATTTTTCACTGTATGTGAAACGAAGTTAATTCATTGTGGTCCAGATTTGGGTGATTTTATGCTTAAATTGAATATTGTGACATTGATGACATATCATGATGTGCAAGACTATATTCTAATTGAGCTTTACAAATATAAACTATGCCGTTTTATCAGTTAGGTTGTATCAATATGTTGAAAATGTAGTCTAAATGAAATTGTCTTTATTTTTTTTGCCATACAATGAATATTTAATGAGAATGCGACTACAATATCGTAAATAAGCACAAAAATGGCCCAGACTGGAATAATTCAGTCATTAACCTGTTACACTTGTGGGAATTGGCCTATATGGATTGGGCTAAATTGAAATGCTTTTTACGGAAGAAATATGAATAGCACACGCATAACCATGATAGCAATTGAAAGGGAACAGTTTGGAGATAATGTGAAAATTATTAGACCAAAGGTGAGCACACAACATTTCACCTGACACAAGACTGAATCCTAACATTACGCTGTTGATTTTATGTGCATTTTACATTTACTGTACTTTTCACCGCATTTGTTGATAACGAAATCTGAAAATACTCTGGATACATTCTGTAACATGATAACACTATTCCTGAAAAATGTGGGGTAGGTGCAACATAAGACAAAACAATTCCAAGAGTTTGAGTGAGAGGACTAACTGGTGTCTCCAGTTGCCACACACCTATCCAAAGTGTGCACAGTTCCTAAGCCTTTTCAATGAACTTTTATGACTCAAAGAAGTCTTCAACTTTAAGGTACTTGTACATTTTTTTTTTAACCTCTCCTAGCTGTAACATTGAGAAACTACAGCAAGCACACTTGTAGTTGTTTAGTTTAAAACACAACCTTGCATTCCCGCCATCACACAATTTACTGTTGCTGTTTACACAATCCCAAAACAGTCTGTCATAAATCACAATCTGGGTCAGGTGGGCATGATTTTGAAAGCTTGTTCTATTGGCAACATGACTGGCTAAGTTATAAGTTAGGCTTTCACCAGGTCATTCAGAGAAACGGATTGTAATTTTGGTGGGCAGATTATAGGAGTCATGAGTGCTTTCAGGTGGCAAATTATCTTCAGAATTACAAACAGGCTTATTCTGTTCAGAACAACCCAGGGTATGACGCCATGTCATCTTGTAACTGTACATCAAACATACTGATCATAAACGCTGACTCTGTATATGCCATGAGTTTTATGATATGGAGATGTGAAGTGCACATTTGGACTCACAGGTGTTTGGCTTGTGTGACATCAAAGTGATATTTATTATAATAATCCTCATCATCTCATCTTTCAAAGTACATAGAGTCCTCTTAACTTATAGCATTTCCCTCACTAAGAGAACAAAAAAAAAATCACATTTTGCCCAAGTACTGGGAGAGATGTGGGGCAACTTCTTAACGCGTGCAGTGCTCGAGTTCAGAACGACTGTCAGTCCAAACCCATACAGCGCTGTGAAGCGCAGAGCCTGAGCTCTGATGTCATATATAGTTACTGTAAAGCTACTACGTCCCAATTTAGGCACTTATTAGGGCCCAAATCTGCCATTTTCAACACCTATACGGGTATAGGTACGAGTGTAAAGGGCTACCAACTCAAAACAATTATTGGATATCGCAAACTGTAACTTTGTTCCTCTCAAGTTGTGCATGTACAGTATCTATGTGAAGGAGGCAGCGCTCTTATTCCAACGGTAACATATCCCTGTCCTTTTCTACTGTATAGGTGAAGGAAGCTGCTCAGTTCCTGGACCCTGGCCTGTTGGCCATGGCCTGTGGTTCGTACCGCCGGGGGAAGGACACGTGTGGAGATGTTGACGTCCTCATCTCTCACCCAGACGGGAAGTCCCACCGGGGTGTCTTTAGCAAAGTGTTACAGAGCCTCCACCAGAGCGGTAGGAGGACACGTCCAAATACAGGGCATTTGATTTATTAACTGTCGGTGAATTCCCAACCAATTATAGCTACATTCATAGTTTTTCTCTCTTGTATTGACAATTCATCATTTATTTTTTCATTTAAAGTATTTAATAATGGGATAAGCTGAGAGCCGGAGGAGAGTGAGCCATGAGGAGAGTGGCGAGCATAAGTAGTACATGGGTGTGTGTCGTCTGCCAGGACCTGGCCGGATCCACCGCCGCCTCGACATCATTGTGGTGCCCTACGGCGAGTTTACCTGCTCCCTCATGTACTTCACCGGCTCGGCACATTTTAACCGCTCTATGAGGGCATTGGCCAAGACAAAACGCATGAGCCTATCAGAGCACTCATTGCACAGTGACATGTTGAGACAAGGAAGTTTGAAGGTGTATGGGGGGATACCACGGCCCACGCTCACTAAGAAGGATATCTTCACCCATCTGGGAATATCTTTCAGGGAACCTCAGGAAAGAGACTGGTGATGTTAATGTTTTTAACACTGGTGGTATGAGTCAATGCATAAGTTATATATTTTTACAGAAAAATGATGATGGTGATAGTGGTGAGGTGAAGATCATGCTTATGTATGCAGATTTCAGACAGTGTCATATCAACATGTCAACTGTGATTTTAGACTTGAATTGTAATATTAATATTAAACACTACCTTTAACAATCACTTAGGTAATTCTTGTTTTTACAACTTTGTTGTTTATTATTGCTTTATTACTACAGAGAATTGAATATTAAACCACTGTTCTTTTTCATTCATGCCTGTCCTCGCTCTCAAATATTATTTCCTGAGGTAAGAGCCAGCTGGCTCTTCTTGCTTCACCATAGGTCAGCCTGCAAAGTGAGTGATGGTGAGCAACGCATCTCAACACCCATCACGTTGTGCACATGGAACAAAAGATGTGACCGAACACGCCACATCCAGCCCAAACCAGAGTCCCCATTCGAAGGAACCGATGAGCGGATTCAATGATGCTGAGCTGCAGGACACTGGTTTATGGCCATTGACATTAACGGGCAAAAGTGGTGAGGGAGGAACACCTTTCACAAATCCAACAGTAATCTGTGCTGCTCGATCATGTAGTCGACAAGGCAGCATGGTGCATGGTCCAGAAACATACATCTCTTCCATAAAATACTGTATGTTTTGAATTTTTCAAACTAGTTTTCTTTGGGAAGGCAGATAAAGTGTTTTTAGCAAAAGCAATCACATTTGCAACACTCATTGCTCCACGTGCTTAATTACATCACTTTTGTTCTGAACTGACAGCCGCGTCCTCAGCACGCGCAGACCAGCTGACTGATGAACATCTTGGCCATGCTCTGTTATAATCTCCACCCGGCACAGCCAGAAGAGGACTGGCCACCTCACATATGCTCTCTCTAATTCTCTTTCTCTCTCTCGGAGGACCTGAGCCCTAGGACCATGCCCCAGGACTACCTGACATGATGACTCCTTGCTGTCCCCAGTCCACCTGGCCGTGCTGCTGCTCCAGTTTCAACTGTTCTGCCTTATTATTATTCGACCATGCTGGTCATTTATGAACATTTGAACATCTTGGCCATGTTCTGTTATAATCTCCACCCGGCACAGCCAGAAGAGGACTGGCCAACCCACATAGCCTGGTTCCTCTCTAGGTTTCTTCCTAGGTTTTGGCCTTTCTAGGGAGTTTTTCCTAGCCACCGTGCTTCTACACCTGCATTTCTTGCTGTTTGGGGTTTTAGGCTGGGTTTCTGTACAGCACGTTGAGATATCAGCTGATGTACGAAGGGCTATATAAATAAATTTGGTGTGTTTTTCGGACATATTCAATCAATCCTTATCCCAGTCTGCTGTTCCCACATGCTTCAAGAGGGCCACCATTGTTCCTGTTCCCAAGATAGCTAAGGTAACTGAGCTAAACGACTACTGCCCCGGAGCACTCACTTCCGTCATCATGAAGTGCTTTGAGAGACTAGTCAAGGACCATATCACCTCCACCCTACCTGACACCCTAGACCCACTCCAATTTGCTTACCGCCCAAATAGGTCCACAGACGACGCAATCGCAACCACACTGCACACTGCCCTAACCCACAAGAGGAATACCTATGTGAGAATGCTGTTCATCGACGACAGCTCAGCATTCAACACCATAGTACCCTCCAAACTCGTCATCAAGCTTGAGACCCTGGGTCTCGACCCCGCCCTGTGCAACTGGGTACTGGACATCCTGACGGGCCGCCCCCAGGTGATGAGGGTAGGTAACATCTCCACCCAGCTGATCCTCAACACTGGGGCCCCACAAGGGTGCGTTCTGAGCCCTCTCCTGTACTTCCTGTTCACCCACGACTGCGTGGGCATGCACGCCTCCAACTCAATCATCAAGTTTGCGGAGGACACTACAGTGGTAGGCTTGATTACCAACCATGACGAGACGGCCTACAGGGAGGAGGTGAGGGCCCTCGGAGTGTGGTGTCAGGAAAATAACCTCACACTCAACCTCAACAAAACAAAGGAGATGATTGTGGACTTCAGGAAACAGCAGAGGGAGCACCCCCCTATCCACATCGATGGGACAGTAGTGGAGAGGGTAGTAAGTTTTAAGTTCCTCGGCGTACACATCACGGACAAACTGAATTGGTCCACCTACACAGACAGCGTCGTGAAGAAGGCGCAGCAGCGCCTCTTCAAGCTCGGGGCTGAAGAAATTCAGCTTGTCACCAAAAGCACTCACAACTTCTACAGATGCACAATCAAGGGCAACCTGTCGGGCTGTATCACCGCCAGATACGACAACTGCTTCGCCCACAACCGTAAGGCTCTCCAGAGAGTAGTGAGGTCTACACAACGCATCACCGGGGGCAAACTACCAGCCCTCCAGGACACCTACACCACCCGATGTCACATGAAGGCCATAAAGGTCATCAAGGACAACAACCACCCGAGCCACTGCCTGTTCATCCCGCTATCATCCAGAAGGTGAGGTCAGTACAGGTGCATCAAAGGGTGGACCGAGAGACTGAAAAACAGCTTCTATCTCAAGGCCATCAGACTGTTAAACAGCCACCACTAACATTGAGTGGCTGCTGCCAACACACTGACTCAACTCCAGCCACTTTAATAATGGGAATTGATGGAAATTGATGTAAAATATATCACTAGCCACTTTAAACAATACTACTTAATGTTTACATACCCTACATTACTCATCTCATATGTATATGTATATACTGTACTCTATATCCTCTACTGCATCTTTATGTAATACATGTATCACTAGCCACTTTAAACTATGCCACTTTGTTTACATACCCTACATTACTCATCTCATATGTATATACTGTACTCGATACCATCTACTGCATCTTGCCTATGCCGTTCTGTACCATCACTCATTCATATATCTTTATGTACATATTCTTTATCCCTTTACAGTTGTGTGTATAAGGTAGTAGTTTTGGAATTGTTACGTTCGATTACTTGTTGGTTACTACTGCATTGTCAGAACTAGAAGCACAAGCATTTCGCTACACTCGCATTAACATCTGCTAACCATGTGTATGTGACAAATATATTTGATTTGACTTCGCCATGGGCTTTGAATGGGGTACCTGGCTGCTGCCCGGGAGACAGCCCAGTTTCAAAACAAATGCAATCATCTTTACTGTTCATTTGAGAAGGCTGATGCTCCCTCCCGCTTTCACCTCAAATATATGTAAAAGGACCATAAATGTCTGGTTTTGTTTTCTTGGAAAGCTGTGAGTGCTGTTATATGATGCAATATTAGTTATTGTTGCATTTACTACTTATCTATATGCTATCAACTGATATGAGCCAGAGTATGGCTGTGGATTGACTGCATTATTTAAATGAAATGTTGGCATATTGGCAGTTAATTAGCTACATTTATGGAATCATTCCTCTAAAACTGTCTGGCTAACACACATACAGTGCAGATAAATTCTTCACATTCATTGTTTTACACACTATCTTATCACAGCACTGGCAAACCAAACCGTGGTTGAACAACTCCCTAACCAACATGGCTGATCTTTGGACGATCACAAGAAGGTTCCAGCCATTTTAGTATTCAAGTTCCACGCACGGTGTACCCCGGGCCAGATTAATCGAATTCGCCTCCTTGAAATATCAAATTACGCTGTAGCAAGGAGGCAGCGCATGCGTGGTCTTTCAGTGCGTCTGGTCGAGCCGTAAACTAGTTTGACATTTCGCTAATATTAGTGAAGTGAACAACAAACGTCTACGCTTATGT
This sequence comes from Oncorhynchus masou masou, assembly GCF_036934945.1. Lineage (NCBI taxonomy): Eukaryota > Metazoa > Chordata > Actinopteri > Salmoniformes > Salmonidae > Oncorhynchus > Oncorhynchus masou. The sequence goes on from NC_088215.1 coordinate 14,818,308, forward strand.
TTTTACACGAGTCCGGTCGGGGGAATGAACGAGATTTTAGGCGTGGGTCTTAAAATGGGATTGTTTTTGCACGTTGTCGCTGTCAGCCCCTCCGAAGCGACATTAGACGAGGTAAGATTTGGACTCAAGTCTGCCAGGATTTGTTTTTGGTTCGGGTCGTGCATGTTTATTTGGGTAGCTAGTAATGTTGCAAATACGGCTAGCTTTGTTGGGTAGCTAGTTATTAATTTGACCATCTGTTTTCCTACAAGTTTGCTGGCTTACTAGAATCGGTTGGGTATAACTTCTAAATTCGACCGCTGTAGCTAGCTTTAGCTATCTTGCTAGCTAGTTAGTTGTTCAGTCAGCTATTTAGTTGGCATCACAGGCACTTAGCCATATTGCTAGCTAGCGTTGACGGAACTCGACAGTGTGTGCTGCTTTAGTAACTAACGTTCGTTACATGGCTGTTAGTCACTAACCTTAACCTGAGTGTTAAGCAAACTTCTCTAGCCGCACCCATTGACAACTGTCTAATTAAATGGTTGACAGTTAAAATATCTCGCCACGTACAGCATTATCCTAATAGCCAACAAGTCAGTAGCTGTCTACTTAAACAATGATTACTTGATGTTTTGATACACATGCAGTTTCAATGCAAATATATAAGTGCTGTTTTATAAACGGGTTGGCTGTTGTAACGAAAATGATGCGCGTGCATCGATGTGACCGGAATCTGCGTTATGATTCAGAACAGCCAGCTAGTAACAATGAGGGGATTCGGTTCATCTGGCACGGGTAGGCGTGTTTTACATAATGTGTGAATTGATTGTAATTGTTTTTAGAACCAACCAAGCCTCCCGAGCATGAGCCAGATGCTCCAGTCAAAGCTCACTGTGAAGTCGGCTCCAATAAACGGTGTAATTAAGCACGTGGTGAGATTGCTTTTTAACATGCGGAAGTTCGCTTTTGATACAAATATATATGTATCTGCCTTCCCAATGAAAACTAGTTTTAAAGTTGAAACATTTTCTGGAAAAGAGGTGTATGTTTCTGGACGATTCACCATGACCGAACATCGCAGATTACTATTTCATTTGAGAAAGGAGCTCTTCCCTCACCGTTTTGCACCTCACGTCTCCGGCCATAGACCGGTGCCCCGCTCAGCATAATCGAATCCACCCAATCACAAGAAGCCGCAATTAAGGGATGTCTCGTTTCAGCTAGCGTTATCTTGTTCTTTATATCGTGTCCTATTTTCAGGTGTTTTGACTGATTTCATGTCGATGCTAATATGTACAAAAAAAATATGCTTGCTAGCTAACCAACAACTGTAACGATGTATTTGAGACAAGTGCTCACTGTGCTGCGCCAGCTATTTACCACTCTGCAAAGCTGCCTCCCAGAACAAGATTCAAATCGAAAAACGCTAACCTGCTCTTGTGCTTTCAAGACAACTGGAAATGCTGGTGGGAAAACGACGTCAATTCATGACGTCAGTGATTTTCAGGTCGGAAAGTCGGAGCTCTCGAAAGATGCCAAGTTGGATGACCATTCAAAACGTTTTTTCCCAGTTCGAGTTCTTTTATTTTTTTTAGTTCCCATTCGTCTTGAAGACACTGAAGTTGGACATTTTAGAGTTTCCAGATGTTTTGAACCAGGCTTAATTTCAGTCCATGTCCTGACACACACAGTCCTTCCTCATATACAAGAGCATTTTATCATTAGATAATTATTACTAGTAAAGTTATTTAAGTTGTGGCCCATTCTATACAAAGACATAGAAGCCAATCACAGCACTCCCTTTGGGTAATTCCCACAACTGGCATTCGACCCCTAAAATATTAAATATTCATGTTTATATTTTTCAATATTCATATAATGTGCATTTTTTCAATTAAAATACAACTCATATTACAGAGCAGGCAGTAAAGCTTTGACACCAATTTTTCCTTGGTAGTGCAGAATAAACATTATGGAGTCTTAAAGAAGGCCTGGGTAATGCCAAATGTCACATGTTCCAACTGCAATTCATTATTTTTCAATTATGCTTTAATATAAAAATGTAATGATGGTGATGGTACAAAATATGAATAACACCTTCCTAATATTGAGTTGCGCACCCTCCCCCTCCTTTTCCCTCAGAACAGCCTCAGTTCGTAAGGGCATGGACTCAAAAGCGTTCCACAGGGATGCTGGCCCATGTTGACTCCAATGCTTCCCACAGTTGTCAAGTTGGCTTGATGTCCTTCTTGATACACACAGGAAACTGTTGAGTGAGAAAAAAATGTTGCAGTTCTTGACACAAACTGGTGCGCCTGACACCTACTACCACACCCTGTTCAAAGGCATTTAAACTTTTGTCTTGCCCGTTCAACCTCTGACTGCCACACATACACAGTCCATGTCTCAAATGTCTCCAGGCTTAAAAGTCCTTAAACCCGTCTCCTCCCATGTCTATCTACACTGATTTGAAGTGGATTTATTAACAAGTGGTGTCAATAAGTGATCATAGCTTTCACCTCGATTCACCTGGTCAGTCGGTCATGGAAAGTGTTCTTAATGTTTTGTATAGTCAACAATCCTTCCTCTAAAGGACCCTTCTATGGATAGCATTTTGTGAATATCCAAAAAATCATGGTCCAGTTTTGTGAGGAATCACCCACAAGTCTAAATTTCATTTAACAATGTTTTTCTTTATTTCTAGGAAGGGGGCTACAGCCCCTCACAGATATCTGAACATTCTCCCTGTTTGCTGCTACATCATTGAGACTTTCCATTTTGTATCTGGCAGCTTGCCTTAGTTCTGGGTGACTGAATATAGTCACCAGTTGCTGAGTGGAGGAGCCAATGTCAATCCCAATGTCTTGCTTAACCTCTGGATTTGTCAAGTTCTGTTTGAGAGAAATATTGAGTGACCCAATACATGGATTGCATTGTCCTACTTGGTTTTGGCCTAGGCCTACATCAGTCACCCTCATTTTTCAAACTCCCAAACTGACCAGGTATCAAACCCAGGTTGTCCGTACATTGCATTTCAAGATTGCCTTAGCCCCCTGTGCTACAGCTTAGAAGTGTAGCCTAATATCTGTCTGAAAAGACAAGACTTCAGATCTCTTGCAAGGTGGTTACTCTTCACGTGGGAGTATTGTTGGTGAAACATGAACCACAATAGGCTAGTTCCCTGAGCACGTCCTCTTTTCCCTTTGAAAAGTAGAGCTGAATGTGTGTGTGGTGGTCGAGAATGTTGTTTTTGTTGTCACCGCTTGTTCTGTTCAGCACTAACTGTCCAACCTTGAACTTTCTTCAGAACATATCTCTTCTACAACACTGTTGCTGTACAGTCCCCTTGCCAGTCAGCTCTGTGTCAGTATTGAATCTGCAAAATAGGAAGTGAACTATGTCAGGGTTCTACACTAACTTTTTCCAGCTACCACCTTTTTCAGTTGGTGGCACCAACACACGATTTAGTCACACCAAACGTTTAATAAAGATAATGGACAATGACCTGGCCGGTGTCCCGTAATGACTGCATTCTGTACAGAACCAGGCTAAAATTGACTAGTCATCTTTTACATTAGTATGCCCTTGTTCTTTGATGTAGATTGATTTACTGTAACAGCAAAGAAAAAAGACTTTAAAATAAAATGCTAAATGTATTTAATGCGGATTTCAAAGTGGCATGTGTTCTGTGAAATCATCTAGAGGGCAGATTTTGGAAAAACGATACTTGATACTGTACCAAAACGATATCATGGCAACAAAACAAAAATACATTTGATGTTCAAAATCCACAACAATTCTTAAAACATATTTGCTGACCATTGTTGAGAGAATTTGTGAAATTTAGATTCTTGTGTAGTTACCCTTTAATTCAGGTGCTTACCAGCCAGACAGTTGTTTGGCTAGCTGTGTTTCTGCAGCGCACTTGTAATGTTGTTTTCAAAACAAATGGCCACTGGATTGATGCAAATAATCAGGATTCTGCCAAGAAGGCATAGGCTACTTTGTAGTTCGCTTTTATTTGTCTTTCCATCTACCTGAACACAGTAAGGGCATCATTAACGGCTCCATAAAGCGGTAGACATATAGGTCCTACACGTACCACACACAGCAGAGCTCGACATTCAGGTAAATTTGCCAGTGGCACACTGGGCCAATGCCAACTTAAAGCTACTGACCCAAATTAGAGAAATACCGACACGGGTCAAGATCTGACAGGAAATCGAATGAAGTGCATAATTTCAATAGCAGCTGATTTTATCATTCATTTGCGATCTGAGCAAGTAGCCTATACAGGGTTCAAACAGACATTTGCTGCTCAAACAGACAAAATTCAAGGACTTTTTTTCAAGCACTTAAAGCTTCAATTTGTAACTTTTTGGGCGACCAGACCAAATTCGCATAGAAATATGAGTTAAAGGCAAGTCTAAGAAACGGTAGATCGGTTCTATGAGCGCTATTTCTTTGCTTCCCGTTTTAAGTTTTGTTCTTGCGTCTTTTACTTTCAGTTTTGTACACCAGCTTGAAACAGCTGAAAATACTATATTTTTGGTTATGGAAAATATATTTAGATTGTACAATGATTCTCTACGCTATACTTGTGTCACAAACTGAATTTAGGTATACTATTAGAATTTTAGCGACCAGGACATGCCAGAGTGATTTCTACATAGTGCATCTTTAAATAAGAAATGTGAAGGACCTACATTTTGATATTTCATTGTTGTAGTAGCGTATAAAATAAACTGTCATAGTGTGCATTACCACTTTTAAGAATAAGGAATTTATTTAAAGGCCTTATGCATTGACATTTGGATTATTTTGACCTTCTAAAATATGTCAAAATAATGTGGGTTTTGCCTGACTAAATAGTCATGTTCCCAACGCACACGCTAATGAAGTCTGGCTTAAATCAACTACCATAACTTCAATTACTTTTCAAGGACCAAAGAGCATAGACGTAGGGCCCTTCCGAGCCTAATCTAGTGCATTTGATTGGAATAATTAGCTGGTTGGTTAACTGAATCCGGTCAGTTACCTAGAATTGGAGTGAAAACCTATGGGAGGGTAGCTCTCCAGGTACAGGGTTGGAGTGAAAACAACCTATAGGAGAGTAGCACTCCAGGTACAGGGTTGGAGTGAAAACAACCTATAGGAGGGTAGCACTCCAGGTACAGGGTTGGAGTGAAAACAACCTATAGGAGGGTAGCACTCCAGGTACAGGGTTGGAGTGAAAACAACCTATAGGAGGGTAGCACTCCAGGTACAGGGTTGGAGTGAAAACAACCTATAGGAGAGTAGCTCTCCAGGTACAGGGTTGGAGTGAAAACAACCTATAGGAGAGTAGCTCTCCAGGTACAGGGTTGGAGTGAAAACAACCTATAGGAGGGTAGCTCTCCAGGTACAGGGTTGGAGTGAAAACAACCTATAGGAGAGTAGCTCTCCAGGTACAGGGTTGGAGTGAAAACAACCTATAGGAGGGTAGCACTCCAGGTACAGGGTTGGAGTGAAAACAACCTATAGGAGGGTAGCACTCCAGGTACAGGGTTGGAGTGAAAACAACCTATAGGAGGGTAGCACTCCAGGTACAGGGTTGGAGTGAAAACAACCTATAGGAGGGTAGCTCTCCAGGTACAGGGTTGGAGTGAAAACAACCTATAGGAGAGTAGCTCTCCAGGTACAGGGTTGGAGTGAAAACAACCTATAGGAGGGTAGCACTCCAGGTACAGGGTTGGAGTGAAAACAACCTATAGGAGAGTAGCACTCCAGGTACAGGGTTGGAGTGAAAACAACCTATAGGAGAGTAGCTCTCCAGGTACAGGGTTGGAGTGAAAACAACCTATAGGAGAGTAGCTCTCCAGGTACAGGGTTGGAGTGAAAACAACCTATAGGAGGGTAGCACTCCAGGTACAGGGTTGGAGTGAAAACAACCTATAGGAGGGTAGCACTCCAGGTACAGGGTTGGAGTGAAAACAACCTATAGGAGGGTAGCTCTCCAGGTACAGGGTTGGAGTGAAAACAACCTATAGGAGGGTAGCTCTCCAGGTACAGGGTTGGAGTGAAAACAACCTATAGGAGGGTAGCACTCCAGGTACAGGGTTGGAGAGCCTTGCTCTATAGGAAATGTCTGTTTTTTTAAAGGCAGACTATTCCATGGTGACTGAATTGCACATTGCAAATATTCAACCAAGACTTAGAACTTTTTAAATGCCTGGTTTGCATACCCATTCTTGCCTTCGCATTTACTGGTATATATCCTAACTTGGAACATCTTTCCTACCCCTACCCCTGTCGGTCTTGGCTCCACGCAACGACCAGCAATTTGAGCTCCTCAAGCTTTCTGCCCGACAGATTATCTGTGGGCTATATGAGTGTGGTGAAGAATCAACATATCGAACTAACAGCTTCGGAAATCCACCTTTTCTTTTTATATAGATCAATTATATAGCATTATAAAAAAAGAATCACTGGCCCAAGCAAGCCACTGACGAGGGCTTCCTAAACCTCCCCTGTATGTCAAGCCCTGACACACAGACTGGGGCATTTCTGTGCCATTGTTGCCTTATCAGAAAGTTGTTCTATTTTTGGTCAATTGCACATTACTGTTTGACTAAATCCTGATAATAATAAGAAAGCTAATAGTGAACCTAATACTAACGTTACCAGGTAATAAAGCGTCTCCGATTGTTTTGTAGCAGTAGCGAACCCTGTGTGCAATATGTCAGTCCAAAAGAATGCTATGCTGGTTGAGACTTCTTTGCCTGTCATGTCGCTTACGTGAGCAATCCATGCTTCTATTGCAGGCCTAAGAAAGATGCACTTGGATTTTCTTTTTCATTCAAGACATTTTGTAGTTTTTTTTAGCGATGGGCCTACTAAGAATTTGAAACTAACATGCTTCTTTGCATGAAAAGGTAGAGATCCTTGATAAATAATTTAGCTTAGACACTAGTATACAGCATCAATAGTCTGTCAGTTTGGCAGGTTTGTGCATATTCATGCCAGATCAAATGCTGTAACATATGCACACTGTCAAGAATCCACTTAGTCACTTTTTAGCAGCTGTCCTCAAGAGAGAAAATGTTCTGATAGTCAAGCAGTGACACCAGACTGTTCTTGTATGTCTGGTTGTTTCAGCAGCTTCTCATTATGGTCAATTTGAAGTCGAAGTAATCTCTATTATGCCTGTAGGCTCTGGCAGAGTTAGTAACACAATCCACCCATCCCTAATCCCCTACTTTAGTACGAGAAGGGATGGTTGTTCCATCCTGCAGCAGCCTATTGTCGAAGACTGAGGAATGTTGTCTGTCGAGATTCTTTGTTGGGTCAATGTCTCAATGTCTTGCCTGATACGTCTCCTAGGCGATAGCAAATTCAGACGCCCCCAAAAAATTTACTCTTCATCTCTTAACCTAGGCTTAGGCAATTTTGTTGTCCAAATAGTATGGATTTGCCTTTAGTTTTTGTTTGTAGGCCTAGCCTATCGTGCTAACTGGACTGGATCCAACATCCTAGCACAAATACAACAACAAGTAACAAAAACATCACGTCATACAGTACAGGTCATAGGCCTAAGGGTTATATCTTTGCACTTTGGTTCTCGACAACAGCCCCGAGGCTGGGAGCCAGGGAGTTCTTGAGCTCTGAAGCCAAAGGTCTCTGACCTAAGACTATTGTGTAATCTCCTCAGTGCAAGTTATTTCAGAACTGGTAATGCCTCCAAAACAAACAGTAGCCTAGTTTCTCTTTTTTTTTTGTGATGGGTTTATGCCATGTCATACAATGTAGTTGTATGGTGTAAACTATTTGTGGGAGGCTGTTAAAAAGATACACTGCAGAAATGCTCCAGGCTTGCCTAGTGGAAACGCATAGTGTGTGTGTGAAGTTGATCTGTGGCTGGGCTTCACTATTCCTGTGTTAGAACTGTCCTCACTCGGACACACAAACTCCGCATGCCGTTTTGAATACAGAGGGTGCTCCACTCTTCATTACCATGCAGTCCTCTACTCTGGCTGGCAGCTCACACTCCACTGCCACTTGGACATTTCCTTAGAGAAATCCTTGTCCCCTATTTTGCTTGGTGTGTGTGTGTGTGTGTGTGCTCTTTCACTTTTTTCATCTGTGGACTGGAAGGATAACGACCCTTGAGTTGAAAGGACTTGTGCGTTCCTTGGGATTTTGGAATTTTGGACAGCTATGCCTCTACAGCTGGAAAGGAAATGGGTATAGAAAACCTTGGCTAACATTTCTCCTCAGGATTTAATCCATAATCTAATCTTGTAGATAATGTGTAGCCTGGTAGGGGTTGCCTGCTAAATCAATATACAATCTGAAGCAGTTTTTAATTAGAGGCTTCCTTGGCTGTCTTCCTTGTCTGGTTTCTGGTTTTTAGTCAATTTTTTCTCAACAGCTATTCCTGCTGTCCCCTTGGAAAGTAGAAACTGATTGATTGAAGGATAACGTGTGTATTGACACTGATTTTAAGTGTGTCTTTGATCTATCAGGTTCAAAGCTTTTGATGTAGGCTAAAAGGCCAGTTCCTGTTTGACTGGAGGCACATTTAGGCTGTCATCTACGCAAACAGAAGATGCTTGTTTCTGTACATTGTGTTTCTCTTGATTAGACGAACTTGGTGTGTTTGTTCCAGGGTGGGCCATGTCTGTCTATAAGCCAAGTAATGAGTGATAAGTGATGAGGAAATCTGAGCCGTGGACATTCTAGCAGCTTAGCACCCATGTATAAGAGGGACGATGGGGAGGTTCAATACTACCACTTATGTCTGGACCTAGTTCGTCCAGACCCTATAGGCTACATTGAACACGAGTAATCAGTTATTGATCTATTTTTATGTATTTAATTTTTAAAATTGAAGACTTATTTCATTATTTATTTATTCTGGCCAGGTACAGTATCTGTGAGTGCTGATAAAGTGACCTCGCCTAAACCCTAGAGGGCAACATGCAAATATGAGTGATCACTAGCCTATCAACTGTCTGAAAATCTTGATATAGTCTATAGGCTATACTAACTAGTTGTTAATCAGTTGTTTGATGAATACATGTGTTTGTTATTCGGGTCCCATACAGTTACAGTATCTGTGAGAGTGTAGTACTCAGGTGACCTAGGTCTCATCGCCAGAGCAATTTCTGTAGAGATAGCTCAACTGCTGTATGTTGTGATCTTATAGTTGATGTTTCAGTCAATGCTCCATAATGCGGTCATGAGTTGAAGGTGCTACACACAGGATTTATTTTTGCATTGTAATTTCAGAAGATGTCCGTCATATATACATGCATGCAGTAATAGTAGAATGATAGTGTTTCACAGTATTACTTACCTGCCAGTGTTGTGATTAGCTGTGATATTCACCCCATTGATTTCTCCCGCGGAGCGACATGGATGGTCAATATAGGAAAGCTGTTTTGACTTTGTGGCTGTGTTATTTGGTGGAAATGGAGTCGTGGCCAATGTAGAAATCACTCTTTTCCTGGATGCTAAAATTCTACACTGTCCTCTCTATTTCAATTTGTGAGAAAACAAGCATTGAAAAGTGTCGGGAATCATTGTACAATCTAAATCGCTTTGAAATATATTTTCAACAACATATACACTGACGAAAAAATATAAACACGACATGTAAAGTGTAAATAAAAGATCCCAGAAATGTTCCATATGCACAGAAAGCTTATTTCTCTAACATTTTGTGCACACGTTTGTTTCTATCCCTGTTAGTGAGCATTTATAATTTTAACAAGATAATCCATCCACCTGAAAGGTGTGGCATATCAAGAAGCTGATTAAACAGCATGTCCACCAGAGCTGTTGCCAGATAATTTAATGTTCATTTCTCTACCATAAGCCGCCTCCAATGTTGTTTTAGAGAATTTGGCAATATGTCCAACTAGCCTCACAACTGCAGATTACTTGTATAGTGTTGTGTGGGCAAATGGTTTTCTGATGTCAGTGTTGTGAACAGAGTTCCCCATGGTGGGGTTATGGTATGGGCAGGCATACGCTACGGACAACGAACACTTGCATTTCATCGATGGCAATTTAATTGCACAGAGATACCGTGACGATCCCGAGGCCCATAGCCATTCATCTGCTGCCATCGCCACATGTTTCAGCATGATAATGCACAGCCAAAAGTCGCAAGGAGCTGTACACAATTCCTGGAAGCTGAAAATGTCAGCTCTTCCATGGACTGCATATTCACCAAACATGTCACCCATTGAGCATGTTTGGGATGCTCTGGATCAAGGTGTACGACAGCTTGTTCCAGTTCCTGCCAATATGCATCAACGTCGCACAGCCATTGAAGAAGAGTGGGACAACATTCCACGGGCCACAATCAACAGCCTGGTCAAATCTATGTGAAGGAGATGTCGCACTGCATGAGGCAAATGGTGGCCACACTGCAGATACTGACTTTTTTTAATCCAGTCCATACATTTTTTGTTATGTGACCAACCGATGCATATCTGTATTCCCAGTCATGTGAAATCCATAGATTAGTGCCTAATTAATTTTATTTGAATTGACTGATTTCCTTATGAACTGTAACTCAGTAAAATCTTTGACGTTTTTGCATGTTGCGATTAAAAAAATATATATAAATATATATATTTTTTTGTTCAGTATAGTTTTTGAAGCTGGTGGACCAAAAGTAAAAGGCTTGAGCGCGAGTCTCTGCCATGTTACAGGAAAAGGGGATGATGAGGGCCAGATTGGCTTTGAATGCAGCCTAGTGATGTTGCAATAGACCTAGCTTCCACATAGGGAAGACATCCTGAGAAATTCTAGGGGTTTCACCTTTTATCAAGATGATGATGATGATGACTAACAAAAATGAACATCAGTATTTGAGTGGCGGCTGCTGGGTCATATTCACTAGGCAACAGACGGAAGAAAACAGACTGACACGGCAACAGACTACCTGGGCTTGTCCGATACGAAACGCTTATTTCTGTTGTCCATTGCAAAAGTTTGTGGATATGCGGTTCTACACTCCTGTTATTGACTTGTCTCTTGTCTTCCAGAGCCTTCTGCACTGTGAGGGGCTGAACAACCAGAGCTACGTCTGTGAGTCAGGACACTGCTGTGGGGAGTCACAGTGCTGCAGTTACTACTATGAACTCTGGTGTAAGGACTCTCTCTCTCTCTATGCTATCACACACACACATGCTCTTTTCTCTCTTTGCTCTCTCTACCTTTCACTCTCATTCTCCCACTCTGAAATGCATTTGCATTTTAGTCATATCAGTGCACCCTCACATTCACCTGTACACGTGAACAGTGGTGGAGAAAGTACCCAATTGTCATACTTGAGTAAAAGTAAAGATATCTTAATAGAAAATTAAGTAAAAGTGAAGACACCCAGTAAAATACTACTTGAGTCGAAGTATTTGGTTTTAAATATACTTGAGTATCGAAAGAAAGTATAAATCATTTAACCATTCCTTAAATTAAGAAAACCAGACGGCAAAATTGTCTTGATTTTTTTTTACATTTATGGTTAACCAGTGGCACACTAACACTCAGACATCATTTAAATATGAAGCATTTGTGTTTAGTGAGTCGGCCAGATCAGAGGCAGTATGGGATGTTCTCTTGATAAGTGTGTAATTGACCATTTTCCTGTCCTGCGAAGCATTCAAAATGTAACAAGTACTTTTGGGTGTCAGGGAAAATGTATGGAGAAAAAATTATATTTTCTTTGGCAATGCAGTGGAGTAAAAATATAAAAAGTAAGGTACAGATACTTTAAAGTACTACTTAAGTAGTTTTGGGGGTATTTATACTTAAGTACTTTACATCACTGCATGTGAACATGCATGTACTGAACATACAGTACATGTTCTGAATGCACACCCTACATCTTTCAAAAAGACAGGTCAGTTCTAACACTCATTTAAAGCTTATTTACTGTACTAGGACCTTCCTCCCCATCCCAGGAGTTAGGTCCTCTGTATATCACTTCCTTCTCCTCCCCATCCCAGGAGTTAGGTCCTCTGTATATCACTTCCTCCTCCATCCCAGGAGTTAGGTCCTCTGCATATCACTTCCTTCTCCTCCCCATCCCAGGAGTTAGGTCCTCTGTATATCACTTCCTTCTCCTCCCCATCCCAGGAGTTAGGTCCTCTGTATATCACTTCCTCCCCATCCCAGGAGTTAGGTCCTCTGTATATCACTTCCTCCTCCATCCCAGGAGTTAGGTCCTCTGCATATCACTTCCTCCCCATCCCAGGAGTTAGGTCCTCTGCATATCACTTCCTCCCCATCCCAGGAGTTAGGTCCTCTGTATATCACTTCCTCCTCCATCCCAGGAGTTAGGTCCTCTGTATATCACTTCCTCCCCATCCCAGGAGTTAGGTCCTCTGTATATCACTTCCTCCCCATCCCAGGAGTTAGGTCCTCTGTATATCACTTCCTCCCCATCCCAGGAGTTAGGTCCTCTGTATATCACTTCCTTCTCCTCCCCATCCCAGGAGTTAGGTCCTCTGTATATCACTTCCTTCTCCTCCCCATCCCAGGAGTTAGGTCCTCTGCATATCACTTCCTCCTCCATCCCAGGAGTTAGGTCCTCTGTATATCACTTCCTCCTCCTCCCCATCCCAGGAGTTAGGTCCTCTGTATATCACTTCCTCCTCCTCCCCATCCCAGGAGTTAGGTCCTCTGTATATCACTTCCTCCTCCATCCCAGGAGTTAGGTCCTCTGTATATCACTTCCTCCTCCTCCTCCATCCCAGGAGTTAGGTCCTCTGTATATCACTTCCTCCTCCTCCTCCATCCCAGGAGTTAGGTCCTCTGTATATCACTTCCTCCCCATCCCAGGAGTTAGGTCCTCTGTATATCACTTCCTCCTCCATCCCAGGAGTTAGGTCCTCTGTATATCACTTCCTTCTCCTCCCCATCCCAGGAGTTAGGTCCTCTGCATATCACTTCCTCCTCCATCCCATCCCAGGAGTTAGGTCCTCTGTATATCACTTCCTTCTCCTCCCCATCCCAGGAGTTAGGTCCTCTGTATATCACTTCCTTCTCCTCCCCATCCCAGGAGTTAGGTCCTCTGTATATCACTTCCTTCTCCTCCCCATCCCAGGAGTTAGGTCCTCTGTATATCACTTCCTTCTCCTCCCCATCCCAGGAGTTAGGTCCTCTGTATATCACTTCCTCCTCCTCCCCATCCCAGGAGTTAGGTCCTCTGCATATCACTTCCTCCTCCTCCCCATCCCAGGAGTTAGGTCCTCTGTATATCACTTCCTCCTCCATCCCAGGAGTTAGGTCCTCTGTATATCACTTCCTTCTCCTCCCCATCCCAGGAGTTAGGTCCTCTGTATATCACTTCCTCCCCCTCCCCATCCCAGGAGTTAGGTCCTCTGTATATCACTTCCTCCCCATCCCAGGAGTTAGGTCCTCTGTATATCACTTCCTCCTCCATCCCAGGAGTTAGGTCCTCTGTATATCACTTCCTCCCCATCCCAGGAGTTAGGTCCTCTGTATATCACTTCCTCCTCCTCCCCATCCCAGGAGTTAGGTCCTCTGTATATCACTTCCTCCTCCTCCCCATCCCAGGAGTTAGTAACTTCCTTCTCCTCCCCATCCCAGGAGTTAGGTCCTCTGTATATCACTTCCTTCTCCTCCCCATCCCAGGAGTTAGGTCCTCTGTATATCACTTCCTCCTCCTCCCCCATCCCAGGAGTTAGGTCCTCTGCATATCACTTCCTCCTCCTCCTCCATCCCAGGAGTTAGGTCCTCTGTATATCACTTCCTTCTCCTCCCCATCCCAGGAGTTAGGTCCTCTGTATATCACTTCCTCCTCCTCCTCCATCCCAGGAGTTAGGTCCTCTGTATATCACTTCCTTCTCCTCCCCATCCCAGGAGTTAGGTCCTCTGTATATCACTTCCTCCTCCATCCCAGGAGTTAGGTCCTCTGTATATCACTTCCTTCTCCTCCTCCATTCCAGGAGTTAGGTCTTCTGCTTTTTGCCGTGATAAATGAGCTACAACATGAACTGTGAACTCCGATTGGGACGTAGAATACCAATTGACCCCATGGTATACTGTTGGTAACCAAGTTCCAATGCAGTTACATCCTTGCTATGGAACAATGTTTAGAACAAACCTGGAGGGTAGTTGGCCAATATCTATGGCTTTGCCTCCACATTGTTACTGTGTAGTGGTGCACTATATCTCTCTATTGCATTCACTAGCAATTTGTCACCACTGGCATTCACTGTACAGGCACTAGATTTTTACAGTAATGTACTGTAGCTCCCTGTTGCTTTCAAAAACTCTGTCATCCCTTCTGTTCAGCAGTACTTTTACAGTATTTTCACCATAGAGACATGAATAACACGTATTAACATATGTCTATGTTTCACAGTCTTTCTACTGTGTCTCTGTCTCCGGCAGGGTTCTGGCTGGTGTGGGTCATCATCTTCATCCTGAGCTGCTGCTGCGTGTGTCACCACCGGCGCACCAAGCACCGGCTGCAGCAGCAGCAGCGCCAGCACGAGATCAACCTCATCGCCTACCGCGAGGCGCACAACTACACCTCCCTTCCGTTCTACTTCAGTAAGAGTCCCGCCTATCAGAGCTCCCCGTGTGGCACGGCGCGACACCCACAACACGAGAGAGCGCCGTGTTCTGTACACAGTGTCAGACTTGTGGTTGTCCGTCATTGATGTCGTTAGCGTCATATTGCGTTTTTGCACGGTGTGCTGCCTGTATTAACCGTGGCACGGTGTGCTGCCTGTATTAACCGTGGCACGGTGTGCTGCCTGTATTAACCGTGGCACGGTGTGCTGCCTGTATTAACCGTGGCACGGTGTGCTGCCTGTATTAACCGTGGCATGGTGTGCTGCCTGTATTAACGGTGTGCTGCCTGTATTAACCGCGGCACGGTGTGCTGCCTGTATTAACCGTGGCACGGTGTGCTGCCTGTATTAACCGTGGCACGGTGTGCTGCCTGTATTAACCGTGGCACGGTGTGCTGCCTGTATTAACTGTGGCACGGTGTGCTGCCTGTATTAACTGTGGCACGGTGTGCTGCCCGTATTAACCGTGGCACGGTGTGCTGCCCGTATTAACCGTGGCACGGTGTGCTGCCCGTATTAACCGTGGCACGGTCTGCTGCCCGTATTAACCGTGGCACGGTGTGCTGCCCGTATTAACCGTGGCACGGTGTGCTGCCCGTATTAACCGTGGCACGGTGTGCTGCCCGTATTAACCGTGGCACGGTGTGCTGCCCGTATTAACCGTGGCACGGTGTGCTGCCCGTATTAACCGTGGCACGGTGTGATACAGCTTAGGAGGAACTGCACAGATACACAGTGTTATACTGGTAGTAGTCAACAACATGGCATTATTGCGCAATGCCCTTCTATTTCAGTCCTATCATTACCGTGGCGCAATGAAACACGAGAGCACTAAAGCTTCATACATACTCAACTTCAGTCTCAGTAGTTCTCTCCTTCTGCGTTTCTGTCTGACTACATTGCATTGTTATTCCCCAGTGCTGAGGCTTACTCAAACATTGCACCTTGGGTGAATTTTTGTGATTTTTCCCTCTCAGCTAGGGGGGATATTTCTCAATGGCAATTATTGCATCAAACAGAGTTTAGTCACTGCCTGGCAGCGCCACCTTGACTCAACTCCAGTCCTTTGTTTGAACTAGGAGTTGCGGTTTTGGTATGGGATGAAACACAGCCCTGTTTCATGCCCCAGATTGCAGGACACCTGAACCACTGGGTCTTGGTTCAATGCCAACGTTGCAACATGTTTTCCTTGCAATCATTTTCAGTTAATCCTAACTGTCTTATGTGTCCCTCTTATCTTCACTTCCAGGGTTTCTTCCAAATTCCCTCCTACCTGACTACGAGGAGGTGGTGAACCGCCCTCCCACCCCTCCCCCTCCCTACAGTGTCTTCCATACAGTCAGCCCCCTGCCCACGGACCCACAGGACGGCCCGGGACTGGGACACTGCCCGACCATCCAGACCACTCCGGTTCCCCCAGTATCCAACACCCTCTGCTCCAGGCCGAGCCTGGAAGAGCCTCACCGCATTGGCAACAACAGACACAAGGCAGACAATAAGCCTCAGGAGCCCCAGGATGGTGGACTAGGGCCCCAAGATGGTGGACCAGGGCTAGGGCCCCAAGATGGTGGACCAGGGCTAGGGCCCCAAGATGGTGGACCAGGGCTAGGGCCCCAGGATGGTGGACCAGGGCTCGGGCCCCAGGATGGTGGACCAGGGCTAGGTCCCCAGGAGGCCTCTACAGAGGAGCCTAGAGGCCCAGAGAAGAGTTGCAAGGAGCCTCTGTTACTCGGGGACCTAGGGGGGCCCGAGAGCGGTGCCCAGGAGGACAAAGATAATAGGGGGGCCCTTGGGCGGCGACGCCGATTCACGGGTGACTCTGGTATCGAGGTATGCTTATGTGATCGTGGTGGTAGTACCAGTATTGGAAGCCAGGAGGGCAAGGAGCTGAGGGAGAAGGATAGCCTAATGGGGGAGGAGGTTGAGGAGCAGGAAGGAGGAGACTTCTGTGATGGGTGCGGTCACCCCACTCTGGGAGTGGAAGAGGAGCAGGCCCTCGCCCTGGATGGACCCGATAGTAGGTCGGAGTGCAGGTCGGCGACAGGGTCCACCTCCCCGCCACCACCCGCTATGACGCAACCCACCCAGCCCCCGGTGTGCCTGCTCCTCCACACCATCAACGAGCTTGAGGGGCCCCCTCACCATGGCAACAGCACAGAGCCCCAGGGCTGAGCTACGCTAAGCTAAAGCACATCTTCACCAAGGAGGGAGAGAGAACCAGGAGCGGGAGTCAAGACTGTGTGTGTGTGTGTGTGTGTGTGTGACGAGTAGGAAGTTGTATTTTATCCCAGAGTCTGGACTTAAAAGCCTGATGTTGATAGCTAAAGCCCATTTGGCATACTGTAATGGTGGCCTTAACTGCAATGTACAAGGAAACAGGAGGACAGGTTTGGCCTATCACCAACCTGCCTACAGACTGCGAGCAGCGTAAATGTCCTCCTTTGTCTGCCTTTACCAAGAGAAAGGCGATCGTGTAAAGACTTATGCAAGCTGGAGGAGATTGATAGTCTGGTCAGTGGATGCTGACCTGGCGTTTGGTGCGACCAGTATAGTGTAAGTACACACTGGTGCAACTCTAGCCTGGTCTCAGATCAGTTTGTGCTGTCCTGCCAACTCCTATGCTCAGTGTACCAAGCTAGTGAAAATCATCGCAGCTACTTCCTGTATCTGTTCACAGGAAGTAACATCCTGGACAAATACACTGAAGCGGTACAGGCACATTGTCAAGCAGTGCAGTGTGGATCGTCATGGCGACGATGTGTGCTTATGTAATGTGATAGTCCCAGTCGGTATGAAATAGAACGTGGTGGCCCTGCCTGCCTGTGGGGAAAACAACACATGGTTACTTTGGTTACCTCGTTGGCTCACAGCAAAAACTTGACCTTTTTCCAAAAGCTATTTTCTTGTCTGCTTGTTTTAGTCAATTACAAAAATACATTTAAGAAAAGTACAACGTGTGTGTGTGTAAAGATTACTATTCAACTTTGCCCGCTCCTGTGCGTTCTCACTACTTAGAGAAATGTAATGTTGTAGGCGCTTGCCTCGTTTTCATGACGGCACTAAATGTTAACCAAGTGAGTGCGTGCTAGCACCAACCAGAAGAGGACTCTCCAAGCCTGTTCCTGGATAGCTATCCTCCTGTAGGTTTTCACTCCCAACCCCAGTTGAAACTAATCTGATTCGGTTTATAAACAACTCATTTTTTAGAATCAGGTGTGCTAGATTAGGGTTGGAGTGAACCTACAGGACGGTAGCTCTCCAGGAGCAGGGTTGGAGAGCCCTGAACCAGAACATTAAGCTAGCCAACACAAACGGACTTGCTATAAAGCTACAAGAAGTGAGTGGAGTTCTAAACTGACTGTACTCGACAAGATACATGTCTTACCTGTGATAACATATTTTCCACACACGTAGCTAAAGTGTAGCCTACTTTGACACCGGGTCCCCACAATTTCTCACTCTTCCACACCGAATAGCCTGAAGCCACAGGGCTCTTCTCGCTGGCTCTATTTCCCTACGTGGGAGCATTGCGATCCGTAGGTTGAGATTTTGGACCTAGTTACATTTTGTATAACAAAAAGTGTACTACGAAGTTGGCTCTTTTTACAGTCGCGGTCAATGGGGAAAGAACGTTTGTTTTCCCCAGTTGGTGGGCGTTGTCGAGGGCAATTAATTCTTATGACATGAATACTGACTCAGACTAATACTGTACAGGAAGAGCCTGACACTAAACACTGTGTGTGAATGTTACTGTTCCACATAAGACCTTTTAGCCTTGTGTTTTTTACTCTCCTCTTACCCTGTTGTCACAGGGACCCAAGTGCATTAACACAATTTGTGTGACACAATCATTTTATTTTGCACATAAATATATGTGACTCTAATAATGGAGACAAAGAAATGAATCCAACATAAAAAAAAGTTGTATCTGCGAATCCTGTCTTTTTTCCCCCTCATTTTTATTTGACATTTGAATCCGTTACTATTTGTTTTGTAAAGGATGGTTTTCTAATGTGTCGTTAGCTTGGTTCTCGTAACTATCATAAGTGCTTTATATAGGCCTATTATGCATTTTGTAGAAACAAATAGAATATTCTATAATTGTGGTACAACAAAGATAAACTATTCTGCATTTTGGACGGATGTCTTTGTCAACTCGTGTAATGAAATTATAAAGCTTTTGATCGACATATTGGAAAATTGTGTATTATTATATCATACAACGCATTAATGAACCAAACTAGCTACTTTTAAATCTGTCATAGCAAAATGTCAGTCTACAATCATTACTTTTTTAGTTAGTGAATGATTAATTTCTATTTCATTTTAATAAATAACTTACTATTGTTTTGCTGAGTATAGAATTGTTGTACTCTTGAAGCATTCAATCTCCTTCAATCAATCAAAAGAGTGTGAAGGTGAAGATACAGGGAACTTGATGCACAGATTAAATGACCTATTGAATGAGGTGACAATATTGTATTGTGAATAATGGTCATCATGCCAAAGATATTATGCTGTTTCCACACGGGATGTAAGGTGGTTGTGCACATTTTCTGTCTTTTGTTCGTAAGCCATTTTATTACAGCAGCGAAATTGACATGTTCAATAAATGAAAACCAGAAACTTTTTGTCGTAATTTTGTGTTCTTTGTGTTCCACATATGCTGAATTGATAAATGATTTGAAAGCTGCATTTTAATCAAATGGACGAGGCAAGGTGAGTGCTATGAGGAATACTTCTATTTATGGCCTGTAGGCCTCATTGACCTGAGCTCATACAACTAGTTTTTGAGTAATAAAAAGCTTAATGTATGGATTATTTTTGACTATAACAAATACTCCGATGAAACATATTGTGCTATTTATCACATCAAACTGGTGTTAGATTAGTTTCTGGATCACACCAGCCAAATCAAGAGACCCATGTATGCTTTGAAGTCTGTCTGGTCTACCTCCTTCCAGTTGTCTTTAAACGTGCCCCTCCCCCTCCAAGTTGGTCATGTTTATCACTATCGTTTCGATTGACTCTGTCAGGAACAGTTCAAAGCAGGATGTTATGTCATCAACCCAGGATATGGCGTTGGCCCTGGTATCATCCTGATAACATTTTCAGCTGACAGCCGACCTCTCCTCTCAGGTGGGGACAAATTCCCATTCCTTGACCAGATTGTAACAACAACCTCAGCAGGGCCCTCTTCCTCATCACTGGATTGTAACAACAACCTCAGCAGAGCCCTCTTCCTCATCACTGGATTGTAACAACAACCTCAGCAGGGCTCTCTTCCTCATCCCTGGATTGTAACAACAACCTCAGCAGGGCTCTCTTCCTCATCACTGGATTGTAACAACAACCTCAGCAGTGCCCTCTTCCTCATTACTGATTTGTTCCACATCGGTTGTCTCTTGGTCTGGATCATATTCTGTGTTGTCTTCAACTTCTGACACTTCCTCCTCTAAATCATCTTCCCTGTCAGTTTCCTGGCCTCTCCTCACCAGAGTCATGATAGAAGATATGATCAAGAGCCTCACATACACTATATCATTTGGTCAGTGTGTGCTGCCACAGAATGAATTGTGATCAAGGCCTCAACAAAGCTTTATATGCCCGAGCTGAGAGAAAAGTTCTATATATTATTGAAACAATGTTGCGATTGTGAGAATGTCAACATGTGTAGCATGGGGGAAAGGTTCGTGTGGGGGTTGCCATGGAAGCCAAGAAGGGGAGTGAGGTGTGTGCATGCTCAAACACACATACATGTGGGGGTCTGGGAGAGGAAGTGTGCCCCTCTGATGAATGG
Source organism: Oncorhynchus masou masou (assembly GCF_036934945.1). NCBI lineage: Eukaryota > Metazoa > Chordata > Actinopteri > Salmoniformes > Salmonidae > Oncorhynchus > Oncorhynchus masou. The sequence continues at coordinate 14,838,687 of NC_088215.1, forward strand.
GCATGTGCCTGAACTCAATTTTATACACTAATTGTAGTCTCACCCATTTATTTCTAATGACTGGTCATTTTTGACCGGGAACACACAAAATCTAAAAACACCCAAAATGTAATGAACATCATTTAAATGTATTTTGTGTGTTCAAATGCCCCGTGTGGACAAAGTCATGGAATCTTATGACGATTAGATTAAATTAACTACATTTTTTCAGAGAGAGAGAGAACTTGGAAATCGGTCCAAGACCAGAACACAACAGGAGTGTTATACCAGTTTTAAAATTTTATTTTGAAAGAGACTTTTAATTTGAAGGATAGGGGGCGGTACAGAAAACCAGGAAGTTAACATTTTGTTATAACAGATCATGTAAAATTCCCATGTTTATTTATTAGACTTGTAATAATTAGGGTCATTCTGACCACAATGGCTGAATGCAAGAAAGAACACGGGTAAGCTTCCACGAGTGTCCGTTTTTCAAGTTGTTGGCCATGCGCCTCGCAGGTTCATTTTTTATTATAATTGTTGTCACACAATCCAGCCAGCATATGCTACAATTTTTCAGATTGTGCGAAGTGAAAGACCAAACTGTTTCCCACGACTCGTTACAATCGCGACATCGTTACAATGGCCTATCGTGACAATATACTTGCAGATTACTGTAACAAGGTCTTGTTTGACATGTTTGTCTTGACCATGTTTTTTTCTCTTGTGAAAATGTTTGTCCGTTAATTTAACTATAGCTAAATGGCATGTCTTACATTTCTATAGGGAATGTGGGAACGGCGGTTTCGTGGATTCAGTGATTCATGTGGATGTCAAGGTATGACAAAGTTAAAGTATAATTTTGTTAGTACATTTTACATATATTTGTAGCCCATTGCTGACAAGTAGAGTAGGTTCATACACTGAGTGTACAACACATTAGGCTCACCTGCTCTTTCCATGACATAGACTGACCAAGTGAATCCAGGTGAAAGCTATGATCCCTTATTGATGTCACTTGTTAAATCCACTTCAATCAGTGTAGATGAAGGGAAGGAGACAAGTTAGAGAATGATTTTTAAGCCTTGATACAATTGAGACATGGATTGTGTGCCATTCAGAGGGTGTTTGTTTGAACGGGGTATGGTAGTAGGTCCCAGGCGCACTGGTTTGAGTGTCAAAAACTGCAACGCTGCTGGGTTTTTCACGCTCAACAGTTTACTGTGTGTATCAATAATGGTCCGACATCCAGCCAACTTGACACAACTGTGGGAAGAATTGGGGCCAGCATCCCTGTGGAACACTTTCAACACCTTGTAGAACCATGCTCTGATGAATTGAGGCTGTTTTGAGGGCAAAGGGGGGTGCAATGCAATATTAGGAAGGTGTTCCTAATGTGTTGTACATTCATCACAGTATGTCCAGGCAGTATGCTCATGGCTACTGGTAGCCTAGTTGAAATAAGGAAGTTGAACATGAACCTGGAATTGATCATCATGGAATGAGATGCAGCCAAGTAACAATGTGTAAGACTTATCATAAATCTCGATACAGTCGGTATTTTTAACCTTCCCTCAGGACTACTATGGGAAGACCCTGAAGACAACGTCTGACCTGAAGAGTAATGCCTGCTTAGCCCCATCTCAGCCCATCCCAGCCTTCGTCCTCAAGGCTCTGAAGAAGATCCACCCTGAAGTCACATCCAAGTGGGTTCACTATTGTAACATTGTACTTACAATGTAATCACATTTTGATAACATCAGTGGTATCATAAGTAATTTTCACACATAATTGCATGTCTGTTTGTCTCTCCGTCTCTGTCGGTCTGTGTCTGCCTACTTGCCTGTAGATTATTAAGGATACGATTGTTGTGAATAAGACTGTTGAATCATCCATGAATAACTGTTACACTTGATTCAATACACTCACCCTGTAGCCCTTGACCTGCTGCTGTTCTGTCAGGTACTATGGCTGTGGTCTGGTGGTCCCAGAGTGTCTGGAGGGCTGCAAGCTGCTGGACCTGGGCAGTGGCAGTGGGAGAGACTGCTACATGCTCAGCCAACTGGTCGGGGAGAAGGGCCACGTCACAGGCATCGACATGACTGAGGACCAGGTACACCACAGTGGGGTGTGGTGGTGACACCATGTTTTTAATGTCGTAAGGGGCCGTTGCTGAACACAACACTTTGTGGTGCTTGTTTACAGTGCCTTGCAAAGTGTTCATCCCCTTTGGCGTTTTTCCTATTTTGTTGCATTACAACCTGTAATTTAAATAGATTTTTATTTGGATTCATGTAATGAACATACACAAAATAGTCCAAATAGGTGAAGTGAAATTTTAAAAATAACTTGTTCCAAAAAAATCTAAAAAATCAACAAAAAAGGGAAAGTGGTGCATGCATATGTATTCACCCCTTTTGCTATGAAGCCCCTAAATAAGATCTGGTGAAACCAATTACCTTCAGAAGTCACATTATTATTTAAATAAAGTCCACCTGTGTTCAATCTAAGTGTCACATGATCTGTCACATGATCTCAGTGTATATATATATATATACACCTGTCCTAAAAGCCCTCAGTCTGCAACACCACTGAGCAAGGGGAACCACCAAGGAAGTGGCACCATGAAGACCAAGGAGCTCTCCAAACAGGTCAGGGTCAAAGTTGTGGAGAAGTAGAGATCAGGGTTGGGTTATAAAAAAATAAATAAAACTTTGAACATCCCACAGAGCACCATTTAAATCCATTATTAAAAAATGGAAAGAGTATGGCACCACAACAAACCTGCCAAAAGAGGGCCACCCACAAAAACTCACAGACCAGGCAAAGAGGTTATTAATCAGAGGGGCAACAAAGAGACTAAAGACAACCCTGAAGGAGCTGCAAAGCTCCACAGCAGAGATGGGAGTATCTGTATATAGGACCACTTTAAGCCATACACTCCACAGAGCTGGGCTTTACAGAAGCATGGCCAGAGAAAAGCCATTGCTTAAAGAAAAAAATAAGCAATCACGTTTGGTGTTCGCCAAAAGGCATTTGTGAGACTCCCCAAATATATAGAAGGTACTTTGGTCAGATGAGACTAAAATTGAGCTTCTTGGCCATCAAGGAAAACGCTATGTCTGGTGCAAACCCAACACCTCTCATCACCCCGAGAACATCGAGGTGATCAGGGTTTTTCATCGGCAGGGACTGGGAAACTGGTCAGAATTGAAGGAATGATTGATGGCGCTAAATACAGGGAAATTCATGAGGGAAACCTGTTTCAGTCTTCCAGAGATTTGAGACTAGGACTGAGGTTCACCTTTCAGCAGGACAATGATCCGAAGCATACTGCTAAAGCAACAATCGAATGGTTTAAGGGGAAAAATTTAAATGTCTTGGAATGGCCGAGTCAAAGACCAGACCTTAATCCAATTGAGAATCTGTGGTATGACTTAAAGATTGCTGTACACCAGCCAACTTGAAGGAGCTGGAGCAGTTTTTCCTTGAAGAATGGGCAAAAATCCCAGCGGCTAGATGTGCCAAGCTAATAGAGACATACCCCAAGAGACGTGCAGCTGTAATTGCTGCACAATGTGGCTTTAAAATGAATTGACTGAGGGGGGGGGTGAATAGTTATGCACGCTCAAGTTTTCTGTTTTTTTGTTGTCTTATTTCTTGTTTGTTTCACAAGAGAAAATATTCTGCATCTTCAAAGTGGTAGGCATGTTGTGTAACTCAAATGATACAAACCCCCCAAAAATCTGTTTTAATTCCATGTTGTAAGGCAACAAAATAGGACAAATGCCAAGCGGGGTGAATACTTTGGCAAGCCACTGTATGTATGTGCAAGCCAAATTCCCCCTTTTTTTCTGTTCTTGTTTTGGAGTGTTGTTTCGGTCCTGGGAACACATACGTTTTTCTTTCTTTTAAAGCTTGAGGTTGCCAGGAAGTACGTGGACCACCACACGCAGGACTTTGGATACGAGAAGCCCAACGTGGACTTTGTTCAGGGCTACATCGAAGCTCTAATGGAGGCTGGACTCCAGGAGAACTCCTTCGATATCATCATGTAAGATGCCAGTGTTGGTTGTTTGTTTACCCTTGAAAGATTACAGTAATATAATAGTGATTAGTGTACGGTGAGGGGTCATTATTTGCCCCCTTTTTGTTGTTCGACAGATCCAACTGTGTGGTGAATTTGTCCCCAGACAAGAGAAAAGTATTGAGTGATGCTTACCGTGTGCTGAAGGTACACTGTGCTATACTGTATCATGTAGAAATCAGCTAATTAACAACTTCTATGAACCCTTTCAAGCTTGTAAGAAAGGTTCATGTCATGTTCCAGTCCTTAGAAGTAAAATGCTGTTACTGTACTTAAACGTTTCAGTGAAAAGTATTTAAGAGAATCCTTGCTTGGTGACATTGACAGGCAGAAGACACATTTCAGTTGACTGCATCGTTGTACAACTGACTAGGTATCGTTCTTTCACATCTTCTAAGCCTAAAGCTGTTTTTGCTACTTTCTCTGGTTGTCAGGATGGAGGAGAGCTGTACTTCAGTGATGTCTATAGTAGTCGCAAGCTCTCCGATGAGATCAAGAATCACAAAGTCCTGTGGGGTGTGTATGTCTACCAACCAGCTTCTGTGTTACATTTCACACTGCTTTAGACTGTTTCTAGCTGCTATTTACATGCGTAGTAGACAACAGTTAATAACCTCGGTGAAACTGTAGATGTTAACGACTGTCGTTAGGGGAGTGTTTAGGCGGAGCGCTTTGGTGGGAGGATCTAGTGCGAATTGCTCAGGAGGTGGGATTCAGCCCCCCGCGATTGGTCACGGCCAATGTCATCACCGTGGACAACATGGAACTGGAGGCCATCCTAGGTGAGACGTGTTTGACTCGTCTTAAACATGAGGCAGTGACACTTTTTTTCCCCATCAGCTCTTTAAACATATAAGTTACCATATAGAGGTTACGTTGTTATAACATACTGGGGTCCTATAGCATTGATACATGGGACCCCACATTTTTAAGATTGACTGTTCAAAACGTCGATATTTCCTCTGGAACTACAGGCGACTACCAGTTTGTCTCTGCCACCTACCGTCTCTTCAAGATCCCCAAAATCTCTAACAAAGGCACTCTGGTCATATACAATGGCAACATCACTGGTTTTGGGGAGAGTCTGGAGTTTGACGCTCAGTACACATTCAAGGTTTGTACAAGATACTGTTTTGTGTATTTTCTGCCAACTGGAGTTTGGCTTTGCTCCTCTCCAATATGAGTATGTTTGTGTTGTATGGGGAAGTTGAAAGCAGAGCAGAAAACACATTTCCGACATAGAAGTTTGGCAAATAAAGTTATATTGGATCATATTGATCCTAGATCTGTGCCCGGTGTGTTTTACACATTGAGTAATATTTGTGTTTGTGTGTGTCTACGCCAGGTGGATGAGGTAGTGGAGGTGGATGGAGAGGTGGCCAGCATCCTCAGCCACTCCAGGTTTGCTGAGGAGTTCACTTTCCAACCGCCCGGGGTACCTGCTGGATGTGGTGTAAAGAAACCCAAGGTTTGTGCCAATACCAGGACACTTGCACCTAATGTGTCATAATACTCTGAGTTTTAGATGTGGTTGCAGGGTGTGTGTATAAATGTCATGGTGTGTGTGTATAAAGTTCATGACACATCCACTGACACCTTCCCACTGTGAATTCCAAATTGACCCCTAGCCCCTACCCACGCACCAAGGTCAAGCAGATGTGCTGCAGTCACAACTAGGCTGTGTTAAAGTCCTGCTGGGAACCTTTAACCAGGAAGGAATGCATGTCCTCCCGTCAGCCAATGGAATGTCTCAATGTCTTATCATGGTCCCTCATGGTCACTGAAACCACACACACATTAGCGCAAGCACAAAACACACACACACACACACACACTGAGGACTATATTTGGTTTGATTATGTTTCCTACAGTTTGAGTCTTTTCATACTCCCTACACATTCTTCAGGCTGTGGGTGTTCAGTTTAGCCGTGATCCTAAGGAGGCTGAGGCTGGTTGAGGTCTCATCCAGGTTGTATTCTCGTGACAAGCTTTACAATGCTTCATACACAGTATTACAACCGCATCATAATGCATTACACCTGTTGTCTCTCAGTAAAGGGTAACCAGTATCTTTGGGACACTTCATCTGTAGTCTGTGTGTTGGTTGAACTCCCTGAGTTCTGCATCGTTCTGGTGGTTGGCGAAGGAAAATAACCATACCACATTGTAGCCGGCTTCACCTACAACAACAACAGTTTCCTGTCAACAACAGCATATGTATAGTCTCTAGGAACTCTACTTACCAGATTTAAAGTGAAATGTGTCCCTCGCTATCAAATAAACATCGGAATCCAACTTTTGTCCAAACCGCATCAAATTCCTGCTGTGTGAACAGTGGTAGATTTCGTGGGAGGAAGTCTTGTGTGAAGGGAGGGGTTAAACTTGGAAGGAATAAGGTGCGGTTCGGGTAAAAGTTGTATTCTGATGTTTATTTGATAACGAGGGACACGTTTCACTTTGTCTGGTAAGTAGAGTTCCTGGAGATTTATACATATGCTGTTGTTGACAGGAAGTATTTTGGGGTGTAGCTGGCTATATTGTGGAATGGTTATTTTCTGTCGCCAACCTCCCAGAACGAGGCACAACACAGGGAGTCCAACCAACACACAGACTAGCCATGATGTGTCCCGAAGCTACTGGTTACCTTTTAATGAGAGACAATAGGTGTTGTGTCCCAAAGCTAGTTACCTGGTACTTTATTTAGTTGGCTCCTAACTGTAGTTTAGATTATTATTATCTCTACCTTTTAGACTCTCTGTTGCAAGTGAACTCAAAGGGCAAACAGATCTGGGTCCATCTCCACAAAGCATCTCAGTGTAGTAGTGCTGATCTAGGATCTGCCCATATAATCTTATCTTATAATGACCTAAAAGGCAAAAACTGATCCGAGATCAGTATTCCTCCTCTCAGATGCTTTGTGGATACGGGCCCAGGTCATGATCTCATGCCGTAATAAACTGTATGCAAGGTATGTACAGCTTGTACAAGCTACAGCTTCAGGCAAACGGTGCAAAGGTCAACTAATGGCAGATAACAAAACGCATTGTCACAAATACCCATCCAGGGTCGCCGACAGCTGTTTCATAATATGACTTGACGTGGAGTTTGATATGTAATAAATGTGATTCATATTTAAATGGTATTTCTCTGTAATTCACTTCAAATACATTGTTGAATTGACTGGAGGTTCTATGGAATGGACCCAAACCTTGTAAGATAGGGGAGTTTATTATCATATAAGGTTATTATGTAATGCACTACCATGACGTTGTGTAAATATGGCACGCAGTGTTTCTCAATGATTTCCCAGGGAAAGCCTGTGCTGTGTGTCATTGCAGGTGGGCACGGTGAATCCCTTTGAACTGGTGCTGCAGCTGGGGAGTGCAACTGTCTCTTCTGCCACAGGGGGGTGCTGTGGCGCAGAGTCATCCTGTTGCAAGTGATGGCGTACCCAAGAGAGACAGAGAATGATTATACTCTATGAATGAACAATAATTGTAATTCATGTCAAACTATGGATCTTTGTCAAGCCTTAAGTTAGGCTCATGTATTAATTGTATAACTGTGTGGATATATTGTCATAATAAACACATTTCCGACAGTGAAGAAGTGGTCAGTGTCTCTCTTTTAATGAAGTAGACCTTAGATTTCAAGATGGGTGTGTGGGAGAGAAATGCAAAAAATATATCCACCTCAGTGGAGGCTGGTGTGAGGAGCTATTGGAGGATGTGCCTATTCTAATGGCAGAACTGGAATGACTGGAACGGTATCAAACATATCAAATATGGAAACAACGCTCGACTCCATACCATTCCAGCCATTACAATGAACCCGTTCTCCTATATCTCCTTCCACCAGCCTCCACTAATCCACAGGGGAACGCACACTCGGCATATTAGTTATATTATTAGTATTTTCATTTCATAAACACCCAAAGTTTGGACTAGGTATTTTTCAAGGGTGTGCTTTGAGGAAACTCCTGCAGTCTGTATTCGTTCAAGTGAACAACGGGTGGCAACAATTAGTCATTTCAATTAGACAATTGGTTAGCAATCAAGTCACAGTTGACAATCTATTTCTATATACTATGTTTATAAAGGTATACATATTGGACAACACATTTAGACAGAATCATAGGTCAACATGAGTGTACAAAACATTAAGAACAGCTTCCTAATATTGAGTTGCACCCCCCTCTCAGAACAGCCTCGATTCATCTCGGCATGGACTCCACAAGGTGTTGAAAGCAATCTACAGGAATGCTGGCCCATGTTGACTCCAATGCTTGCCACCATTGTGTCAAGTTTCTACGTGTTGTGTTTATGTACTGACATGTATGTGTAACTGATAGACTCACACACACACACTACATGTTAATGTTTTTAGATGTATGTAATTGGTCTTTTTCATTGTCTGTCAGACCCCAGTAAGACTCGCTATTGGCGTTGGCTAATTGGGATCCTATTAAGTCAACATCAAATCAAATTGGCTGGATGTCCTTTGGGCGGTGGATCATTATTGATACACACAGGAAACTGTTGAGTGTGAAAAACCAGCATAATTGCAGTTCTTGACACAAATCGGTGTGCCTGGCACCTACTACCGTACCCGTTCAAAGGCGTCTTGTCTTGCCCATTCACCCTTTGAATGGCACACATACACAATCCATGTCTCAGGGCTTAAACATCCTTCTCTAACTTGTCTCCTTCCCTTCATCTACACTGATTGATGTGAATTTAACAAGTGACATCAATAAGGGATCATAGCTTTCATCTGGATTCTATTTCAAGGATGGGAAACTTTGACTCATCATGAGGGGCTGCAGCGGCTAGTAGGTCTGTGTCACCAACCTTAATTTGGGAGGACGGGCTCGTGGTAATGACTGGAGCAGAATCAGTGGAATGGTATCAAACACATGGTTTCCAGGTGTTTGATGCTATTCCATTTGCTCAGCAGCCTCCACTGGTCTGCATACCCACATACATAACCCCCTCCCCACCTTGCAGGCAAAACATTTTAGCAGTCACCATCATGATAGCTGAAGAGGGGAAAAAATGGTTTAAGTTAGTTTCCTGCAATTCTGCACGTTTTGCCATTGGCCGTAGAGAGAATGTTGCCGTTTAACAGCTAATTTCCTGCTATTCTACACATTTTGTCATAGTGTGGAGGCAAACGTTTAACTCATGATCAATGTGACCCACGCCCGTCGGTAATTCGACCATGCTTACAACACGTTTGGATAGCTGGCCACTAGACTCATTTAACAATCAAACAAACGTAGCTGACATGGGGTAACTGAGTGACTGCTGATGCATAACCAAATTTCGAAATTGCATCTTGTGTATACTATTACTCTAACTCTCAACCGTATGTTGAGACCCCGACTGAGTTAAAATAAATAAATCCGCAGGCCTACAAAAGGGCCGCGTGCAGCCAGTTGCCCATCCCTGGTCTATTTCATTGGAAGAGCAGGTGTTCATAATATTTTGTAAACCATTTTATCAAATAAAATAACATCTTATTGGCCGCATACAAATATTTCGCAGATGTTATTGCTGGTGTAGCGAAATGCTCCCATGTGACTTATGCAAAGGCGAAACAATAGTGATACAAATAAATCCAAACAAAACATGGCTGTGATACAGTAGGCTAAATGTTTTTATATCAGAAAGAAAGATCGAGTTCCTCATTACGTCCCTAGGGGAGACCGTGTCCAGGTAGTGGATCAAGACGCATTATCGTTTTTACTAGTTATCATCCCTAAAGGGCATGTGAACCTTCTCTATCGCAATGAACTTGATCGAGTGTTGCAATGTCCTGATGGAATTCTGTGCTTGGCGACATGCTGATTGTTTCTACGAATGGATTGACTTGTGTTTCGGTGATGCGGACCTTACGTTGTCGCTTAGCGCATAGGCCTTCGCTGCCCATTAGCCAGTTCTAGAGAATTTGTAGGAACTGCTCATCCATATCTGTATGTGAGACTAACACTGTGTCTTTGTCCTCCCGCTTCCAGGAACAGGGATACAAGGACATCTGGATTAAGACAGCCTACAATCGGGGAAAAGACACTGAGAGAGATCAATTGCTGAGGCATGCATAAAATTGAGATTTTTTTGTGTGTGTTTTCACTTCTACCTTTACACCGCTCTTGAGCAAATATGAACATTTTAAGTAAACATTGGCACATATTGACGTCTGATTCCAAATTAAAATGTGTAGGCTATTCAAAGACCCTCCCCTGTTCGCCTATAGGAGAGCACGCAATCTCAGAGATGCACTGTTCCAATCAGATGTGGGTGCGCATCCACTACATCCATTGTCATAACACCTATAGACTAGTGAGCTGACAACGTCTAGAAAACTTTGCGCGCGCTTCAAAGGCGCAGAAGTCCATGTGTTGTTATGGTTTTGGATGGCCAGATAGCTAGCAAAAATGACAAGAGACTGCCTTGTGGTGAATTGTAAGTGTCTCGTTTCTGCTGGTTGTAATCTTGTTCTTGATACCAGGTATTTTTGCTGTTGTTGGTTATTTGACTGTCACCTCAATGATGACATGGCTAAAATTCACTAGCTACCGAACCAACAACTGTAACAATGTATTTGAGAGACAACAAGTGTTCATGGTTCAACTGTATTTATGTATTTATGTTATGTGTCAGGCAGAATAGGCCTATTATCCATGAGTTGACATGCGTGCCTTTGTCATCATAATCCCCGATTGGACAGATAATGACTCTACTACCTCAATGTGATGTTGTGATACTATCCGACCTAACCCTCCGTTTTTTAAAACTATGCCCGATGCCTACTTTGTGAAAGTAGCCCATTCGAAATGTGATTCATGCATAACATCGCATCATGCGTAGGCTAAATTGCCTATTAATGATGGGGGATTAATTAAGGAATGTGCACACATTGTATGATATAAATCATTATTTTCACACCAGAACATTGTAGGCTACAGTATTCAAAATAAAATGTCTTATACATGCGTCTGGGCATTTTGCGTAATAATCTGTTTATTGGGCTAATATTACGCATGGCAATTACTGCATTTGTATTGGTTTGGTTGGTCAACCAACCAACCCTCCCTACAATTAGGCTTTGCAGATCATCTTTAAATAGCATACAAGACATACCATACCCTAAGCTATAAAATGCATTGTGACTGCTTGTTTGGTCATTTTAAGGAACTAATCTAAAATGCATAAAGAATGTCACATAGCCTAAAAGCATGCATTCCATTCAGCCCGCTGAAACAACTCTCTCCCTCTACCTCTCGCTCACCTCTGCAATGGAGAGAACATTGCATAATGACGCACTATTCACTCCCCTCAGATTAATCAAATATTATGGATCTATCCACCAATTCATTATTTATTGGTTGCCTCTGAAATCCATCTGAAAAAGTCACGAGGAAAGTGTCTTGGGCGAGGTGCGCTTGTTTTGGAATTTCATTCGTTGGAGCTGCGGCGAAAACTCCGCCCCCGTCCAACTGCCGCACTGGATTGGATGCTACGGTCGTCTGTCTCCGGGACATCAGGGGAGGCACGAGTTTGCTCTAGGAGTAATCAGTTTCGGACTCGTAGTGGAACCAAGCGCTTGGGTCCCCGATGCTGCACAAATCACGGCGACCCCCGGTGGAGATGAAGGCGGACTCCGATTGGCTCTGATTTTTAAAAGCCCTTTTCATTCAGGAGGTTGCCCATTATCAACATGGCTGAGCCTTCGGCCCCAGTACCCTCTGCAAAAATGGCGTCACTTAGCCGGGTTCGAGCTCTGACGATGATTTTCTTAACTGTCAGCGGTTGTTTGGTCACCTCGACAAGTGGCAAGGAAGGCGGGGTAGAGTCGGACACGGTTATCATCGGGCTCCGGTTGGAGGACACGGACGACATTTCCTTTATGGATAGGGGCTATCTACGGGTGAGTGAACGGTCTCGTGTCAAATTGAGGGTCTACGGGCAAAACATAAACAACGAGACCTGGTCCAAAATTGCATTTACGGAACACGAGCAGATCCGACCAGTCGGGGACATCGACAGCTTATCGGGGGACAACGGGAGCAAAGAGGATACGTCCGCGCATCCCTGCGGTATCAGGACCTCGGATATAATCATCTTGCCCAACATCATTCTAAGTCGCAGGACGTCGGGAGTAGTTGAAATCGAGGTCAAACCCCTTCGAAAAACTGAGAGGAGTAAATCCTATTACCTGTGCATCGCCACCTCGACACCTGCCCATCACGCCGCCGGCCTGCACGACCCATGGACCGAAAACACCTGGATTTACCACGACGGAGATGACACGAAAGTGATAGTTGTGGAGGAGAAGAGGTTTCTGCTCCCCTTCTGGCTTCAAGTCATCTTTATTTCCATGTTGCTGTGTCTGTCAGGCATGTTCAGCGGGTTGAACTTGGGACTGATGGCACTGGACCCAATGGAGCTCCAAATAGTTCAGAATTGTGGCACAGAGATGGAGAAGAATTATGCCAAAAAGATAGAGCCAGTTAGGAGCCAAGGGAATTACCTGCTTTGCTCACTTCTCCTAGGCAACGTGCTCGTCAATACAACTCTAACTATCTTATTTGATGATATTGCAGGTTCTGGGCTGATAGCTGTGGTGATGTCAACTATTGGAATTGTCATCTTTGGAGAGATTGTCCCTCAAGCCATATGCTCAAGACATGGCCTTGCCGTTGGAGCCAACACCATTTTCCTCACCAAGTTTTTCATGCTGCTCACCTTCCCTGCGTCATACCCAGTGAGCAAACTTCTAGATTACCTTTTGGGCCAAGAGATAGGCACTGTGTACAACCGCGAGAAGCTTTTGGAGATGCTCAGAGTCACGGATCCGTACAATGATCTGGTCAAAGAGGAGTTGAACATCATTCAGGGCGCCTTGGAACTGCGGACTAAGACTGTGGAGGACGTGATGACCCCGCTAAGAGATTGTTTTATGATTCCAGGTGATGCTATCCTCGACTTCAACACCATGTCTGAAATTATGGAGAGCGGCTACACGCGCATCCCTGTGTTCGAGGGCGAGAGGTCCAACATTGTGGATCTATTGTTCGTGAAGGACCTGGCGTTTGTTGACCCAGATGATTCTACGCCGCTGAAAACCATCACTAAGTTTTACAGCCATCAGCTGCATTTTGTGTTCAATGACACCAGGCTGGATGCCATGCTGGAGGAGTTCAAGAAAGGTGAGGGAGGTTTCATTTTTATTGGCCAAATGTACCCTGTCAATCAAATGATCATGCCATTTCAAGCCAAATGTGGGATGACTGTTCCATTATTTACATTTACATTTAAGTCATTTAGCAGACGCTCTTATCCAGAGCGACTTACAAATTGGTGAATTCACCTTCTGATGGCTTTCATTTGGCATGTCTATGGTCTAGGGATTCATTGCAAATGTGAGAATGGCGTTTCATCAGAACACAGACCGATGATATAATAACCTAGAGAGACACGTGTTGCTATTCATTAGTAAGCAGTCAATTCACCGTATTACATCTCCACTATCGATTTCTATTCATATCAACATATTTATGGCATTTTATAGTTAGGGAAAACATCACAACCTTCAATCAGGGGGTATTTGTCTCTGGGAAGAGCACTGTCCCAGTTCCTTGACTGTATATGTATAACGTCACACACTTGACATCATAATATCCAGATCAGATGTCCTACTATGATAATACTATGACATCATAGAGAGCTCGAAGATCATTTCCCTCTGGAAAAAGGTCAAGTAATGTGTGTCTTACTGTCTAATAACAGGTTACTGTCATTTAAAACTTGACTGAGACACGTGAATGACCTTATAGCACGGATGGCTTGCTGTCCTTCAGGTGTCTCCCAAGTGTTTCAAGTGTATAAACAAAGATGTTACGCCAAACCACGAAACCCGCCTTTCAGGAAGATGGAGTGTGGCGTTGCTCCATCAGGAAGCGTGTCACAAAAGATCCCACATACAATAAAAAGAAAAGAGGCGAGGTGAGGTGGGGAGGAATGGCATCCTAAAGTAGCTGGCTGCCATTCCTTGTCAGAGATGTAAGGGCATATTTGTTGTCACCTCTTGGGTCATTTCCTGCAAAGAAAAGGTGGGGAGGGGGAATGTTCATGTTATCTTTCACCATCACTTCCATTCCTCGTTAATGTTCACACGGTTCCTCCTCTCTCTCTCTCTCTCTCTCTCTCTCTCTCTCTCTCTCTCTCTCTCTCTCTCTCTCTCTCCCACTCTCTCTTTCTCTCTCTCTCTCTCTCTCTCTCTCTCTCTCTCTCTCTCTCTCCCGCACTCTCTCTCTCTCTTGCTCTCTCTCTCTCTCTCCCGCTCTCTCTCTTGCTCTCTCTCTCTCTCTCTCTCTCTCTCTCTTGCTCTCTCTCTCCCTCTCTCTCTCTCTCTCTCTCTCTCACCCCTCTCCCCCTCTGTGGTTTGTGACTTGCATTAGGAAATTCATTCATGGGAATGGTACAACCGCGTCAGTGCTAAGGTTATCAGGTGGGGGCATCTTGTTTGAGAACCTGCTTAAATCCCCTCCTCTCCCTACTCTAAGTTGTGTGCATTGCCTCTGAATGATGGTGGTGTTTAACTCCTTTCGTCCTGCCCACTGGAATGCAGTCGTGTGAATAATGAATAACTCCTCTCTCTTAACACCCACAGAGTTACACTTTATGACATAGTTACTCACTTTGTAAAGTTTTCATTTTAAGGTGCGTTTTGGTTTCGTCACAGTCTGACACTGACAATCACACCTGTCTGTTGATAGCAGGAACGGTATACATTTTGATCAGGCAGCTTCTGTGCACACGGTTGTTACGTCATTACGGTTGTTACATCATTACGGTTATTACATCATTACGGTTGTTACAACATTACGGTTGTTACATCATTACGGTTGTTACAACATTATGGTTATTATGGTTGTTACAACATTATGGTTGTTACATCATTACGGTTGTTAAATCATTACGGTTGTTACATCATTATGGTTGTTACATCATTACGGTTGTTACAACATTACGGTTGTTACATCATTACGGTTGTTACATCATTACGGTTGTTACAACATTACGGTTGTTACATCATTACGGTTGTTACATCATTACGGTTGTTACATCATTACGGTTGTTACATCATTGCAGTTGTTACAACATTATGGTTGTTACATCATTACGGTTGTTACAACATTATGGTTGTTACATCATTACGGTTGTTACATCATTACGGTTGTTACATCATTACGGTTGTTACATCATTACGGTTGTTACATCATTACGGTTGTTACATCATTGCAGTTGTTACATCATTACGGTTGTTACATCATTACGGTTGCTACGCCATTAAGGTTGTTACAACATTACGGTTGTTGCATCATTACGGTTGTTACATCATTACGGTTGTTACGTCATTACGGTTGCTACGTCATTACGGTTGTTACATCATTACGGTTGTTACATCATTACAGTTGTTACATCATTACGGTTGTTACATAATTACGCTTTTTACATCATTACGGTTTTTACATCATTACGGTTGTTACATCATTATGGTTGTTACATCATTACATTTTTTTACATCATTATGGTTGCTACATCATTACGGTTGTTACATCATTACAGTTGTTACATCATTACAGTTGTTACATCATTACGGTTGTTACATCATTATGGTTGTTACATCATTATGGTTTTTACTTCATTACGGTTGTTACATCATTATGGTTGTTACTTCATTACGGTTGTTACATCATTACGGTTGTCACATCATTACGGTTGTTACATCATTATGGTTGTTACATCATTACGGTTGTTACATCACTACGATTGTTACAACATTGCGGTTGTTACATCATTACGGTTGTTACATCATTACGGTTTTTACATCATTACGTTTTTTTACATCATTATGGTTGCTACATCATTACGGTTGTTACATCACTACGGTTGTTACATAATTACGGTTTTTACATCATTACGGTTTTTACATCATTATGGTTGTTACATCACTACTGTTGTTACATCATTACGGTTGTTACATCATTATGGTTGCTACATCATTACGTTTGCTACTTCATTACGGTTGTTACATCATTACGGTTGTTACATCATTACGGTTGTTACATCATTACGGTTGTTACATCATTATGGTTGTTACATCATTTCGGTTGTTACATCACTACGATTGTTACAACATTACGGTTGTTACATCATTACGGTTGTTACATCAATACATTTTTTACACCATTATGGTTTTTACATCATTACGGTTGTTACATCATTACATTTTTTACACCATTACGGTTTTTACATCACTACGATTGTTACAACATTACGATTGTTACAACATTACGGTTGTTACATCATTACGGTTGTTACATCATTACATTTTTTACACCATTACGGTTTTTACATCACTACGATTGTTACAACATTACGATTGTTACATCATTACGGTTGTTACATCATTACGGTTGTTACATCATTACGGTTGTTACATCATTATGGTTGTTACATCATTTCGGTTGTTACATCACTACGATTGTTACAACATTACGGTTGTTACAACATTACGATTGTTACATCATTACGGTTGTTACATCATTACGGTTGTTACATCATTACGGTTGTTACATCATTATGGTTGTTACATCATTTCGGTTGTTACATCACTACGATTGTTACAACATTACGGTTGTTACATCATTACGGTTGTTACATCATTACATTTTTTACACCATTATGGTTTTTACATCATTACGGTTGTTACATCATTACATTTTTTACACCATTACGGTTTTTACATCACTACGATTGTTACAACATTACGATTGTTACAACATTACGGTTGTTACATCATTACGGTTGTTACATCATTACATTTTTACACCATTACGGTTTTTACATCATTACATTTTTTACACCATTACGGTTTTTACATCATTACGGTTGTTATATCATTATGGTTGTTATATCATTACATTTTTTACATCATTACGGTTGTTACATCATTTCATTTTTTACATCATTACGGTTGTTACATCATTACGGTTGTTACATCATTATGGTTGTTACATCATTACGTTTGTTACATCATTACAATTGTTACATCATTACAATTGTTACATCATTACAGTTGTTACATCATTATTGTTGTTACATCATTATGGTTGTTACATCCTTATGGTTGTTACATCATTACGGTTGTGATATCATTACATTTTTTACACCATTATGGTTTTTACATCATTACGGTTGTTACATCATTACATTTTTTACACCATTACGGTTTTTACATCACTACGATTGTTACAACATTACGATTGTTACAACATTACGGTTGTTACATCATTACGGTTGTTACATCATTACATTTTTTACACCATTACGGTTTTTACATCACTACGATTGTTACAACATTACGATTGTTACAACATTACGGTTGTTACATCATTACGGTTGTTACATCATTACATTTTTTACACCATTATGGTTTTTACATCATTACGGTTGTTACATCATTAAATTTTTTACACCATTACGGTTTTTACATCACTACGATTGTTACAACATTACATTTTTACACCATTACGGTTTTTACATCATTACATTTTTTACACCATTACGGTTTTTACATCATTACGGTTGTTATATCATTATGGTTGTTATATCATTACATTTTTTACATCATTACGGTTGTTACATCATTATTGTTGTTACATCATTATGGTTGTTACATCCTTATGGTTGTTACATCATTACGGTTGTGATATCATTACATTTTTTACACCATTATGGTTTTTACATCATTACGGTTGTTACATCATTACATTTTTTACACCATTACGGTTTTTACATCACTACGATTGTTACAACATTACGATTGTTACAACATTACGGTTGTTACATCATTACGGTTGTTACATCATTACATTTTTAACACCATTACGGTTTTTACATCACTACGATTGTTACAACATTACGATTGTTACAACATTACGGTTGTTACATCATTACGGTTGTTACATCATTACATTTTTTACACCATTATGGTTTTTACATCATTACGGTTGTTACATCATTACATTTTTTACACCATTACGGTTTTTACATCACTACGATTGTTACAACATTACGATTGTTACAACATTACGGTTGTTACATCATTACGGTTGTTACATCATTACATTTTTTACACCATTACGGTTTTTACATCACTACGATTGTTACAACATTACGATTGTTACATCATTACGGTTGTTACATCATTACGGTTGTTACATCATTACGGTTGTTACATCATTATGGTTGTTACATCATTTCGGTTGTTACATCACTACGATTGTTACAACATTACGGTTGTTACAACATTACGATTGTTACATCATTACGGTTGTTACATCATTACGGTTGTTACATCATTACGGTTGTTACATCATTATGGTTGTTACATCATTTCGGTTGTTACATCACTACGATTGTTACAACATTACGGTTGTTACATCATTACGGTTGTTACATCATTACATTTTTTACACCATTATGGTTTTTACATCATTACGGTTGTTACATCATTACATTTTTTACACCATTACGGTTTTTACATCACTACGATTGTTACAACATTACGATTGTTACAACATTACGGTTGTTCCATCATTACGGTTGTTA
Organism: Oncorhynchus masou masou; assembly: GCF_036934945.1. Taxonomy (NCBI): domain Eukaryota; kingdom Metazoa; phylum Chordata; class Actinopteri; order Salmoniformes; family Salmonidae; genus Oncorhynchus; species Oncorhynchus masou. The sequence goes on from NC_088215.1 coordinate 14,857,434, forward strand.
CATCATTACATTTTTACACCATTACGGTTTTTACATCATTACATTTTTTACACCATTACGGTTTTTACATCATTACGGTTGTTATATCATTATGGTTGTTATATCATTAAATTTTTTACATCATTACGGTTGTTACATCATTTCATTTTTTACATCATTACGGTTGTTACATCATTACGGTTGTTACATCATTATGGTTGTTACATCATTACGTTTGTTACATCATTACAATTGTTACATCATTACAATTGTTACATCATTACAGTTGTTACATCATTATTGTTGTTAAATCATTATGGTTGTTACATCCTTATGGTTGTTACATCATTACGGTTGTGATATCATTACATTTGTTACATCATTACAGTTGTTATATCATTATGGTTGTTACATCATTACGGTTGTTACATCATTACGTTTGTTACATCATTACGGTTGTTATATCATTATGGTTGTGACATCATTATGGTTGTTACATTATTACGGTTGTTACATCATTATGTTTGTTGTATCATTACGGTTCTTACATCATTACGGTTGTTACATCATTTCGGTTGTTACATCACTACGATTGTTACAATATTACGGTTGTTACAACATTACGGTTGTTACATCATTACGGTTGTTACATCATTACATTTTTTACACCAATACGTTTTTTACATCACTACGATTGTTACAACATTACGATTGTTACATCATTACGGTTGTTACATCATTACGGTTGTTACATCGCTACGATTGTTACAACATTACGGTTGTTACAACATTACGATTGTTACATCATTACGGTTGTTACATCATTACGGTTGTTACATCATTACGGTTGTTACATCATTATGGTTGTTACATCATTTCGGTTGTTACATCACTACGATTGTTACAACATTACGGTTGTTACATCATTACGGTTGTTACATCATTACATTTTTTACACCATTATGGTTTTTACATCATTACGGTTGTTACATCATTACATTTTTTACACCATTACGGTTGTTACATCACTACGATTGTTACAACATTACGATTGTTACAACATTACGGTTGTTACATCATTACGGTTGTTACATCATTACATTTTTACACCATTACGGTTTTTACATCATTACATTTTTTACACCATTACGGTTTTTACATCATTACGGTTGTTATATCATTATGGTTGTTATATCATTACATTTTTTACATCATTACGTTTGTTACATCATTTCATTTTTTACATCATTACGGTTGTTACATCATTACGGTTGTTACATCATTATGGTTGTTACATCATTATGGTTGTTACATCATTACGTTTGTTACATCATTACAATTGTTACATCATTATTGTTGTTACATCATTATGGTTGTTACATCCTTATGGTTGTTACATCATTACGGTTGTGATATTATTACATTTGTTACATCATTACAGTTGTTACATCATTATGGTTGTTACATCATTACGGTTGTTACATCATTACGTTTGTTACATCATTACGGTTGTTATATCATTAGATTTTTTTACACCATTACGGGTTGTTACATCATTACGGTTGTTACATCATTATGTTTGTTACAGCATTACATTTTTTACATCATTACGGTTGTTACATCATTATGGTTGTGACATCATTACGGTTGTTACATTATTACGGTTGTTACATCATTATGTTTGTTGTATCATTACGGTTCTTACATCATTACGGTTGTTACATCATTACGTTTTTTACATCATTATGGTTGTTACATCATTATGGTTGTTACATCATTACGTTTTTTACATCCTTATGGTTGTTACATCATTATGGTTGTTACATCATTACGGTTTTTATATCATTACGGTTTTTACATCATTATGGTTGTGACATCATTATGGTTTTTACATCATTACGGTTGTGACATCATTACGGTTGTGACATCATTATGGTTGTTACATCATTACGGTTGTTACATCATTACGAGGCTTAAAAAAGACTACTTACACTTTATGGCCTATCATACATACTTAACTTTAAGACTGGTTGTGACCATGTTCATCTAGTCAATATGACTATGATTTCCCTGAACTCGGTTTTTTCAGAGAAATAATATGAAGTTAGGCATTTTATATGAATTATTCAATCGCTAGAGTGTTGTTTTGGTTTATTGTAAAGTCCGGTTAATGCGAAGGAAATGAATGTAAAAAATAAGTGTGCCTGTCAAAGTAGCCTTGTTTGAAGGCTCATGTATAATATGTTACATATTATGCATTTTCATTCATTTGGTCACATTCATTTGAAGGTTTCTGTCAGTGTTAAATCTTTACAGAAACCATGGTGTGATTTGCTTAAAATTAGGTTTCTATTAATATAGTGGACAACGGTATGCATTTTCATTTCCATAATGGATTCATTAATACATGGATATGATTAGCAGACTAGAAGGTGGTCAGAACAGAACAGCAGCTGCATTAAATAATCATATGTATTGTAGGATATTGCTGACCTATTGCCAGTCCTTTAGACATCATCAGTGATCCCAGAATATGACCCATAAAACCCCCATTATCTACCACCACAGCTCTCATTCACTAAAGCTGGCTCTTTCACCTTCAGTTTTAAACTCCAGCTTCACACAGCTGAAAATGCTATATTTTTGCTTATGGAAAATATATTTCACATTGGTTTAGATGGTACAGTGATTCTCTACGCGATTCTTGCTTGTTTTGTCACCAACTGAAATTAGGTGAACTATTAGAATTTTAGCAACCAGGAAATGGCGGAGCGATTTCTGCATTGTGCATCTTTAAGAACTGGAAGCAAAGAAATTGCACCCCACAGAACAGATCTGTCACTTCTTAGACTTGCTTTCAATGAGAATGACAGATCTATAACTCCAATTTCGGTGTGAATTTGTTTGTATATTTGGTTATATATTGCCGTTTTTAAAGCTCTAGATATAACCTTTTTGTAGATTGTACATATCGGTAAGGTACGTCAGACTAAGCCCTAGTCCTCCAGGTTCCAGCCTCCCAGCAAGGCCACGAGGCCAGGTGCCAATGTGGTCTTTGGGTTCCTGATCTTGGCTCTGCTCCAGAGGGAACTCGCCTTCCTTCCGTCCAACCTCTGGAGCGGTTGTAAATCCTGAGGAAGGGAGGTCAAAGTTTCTCGTCAATCTGCCTCTAGTCACGGCACCACACTCGGTTCAAAGTGCTTTGTATTGTAAGTCATTGTTAATTAATTTGACTGCCTCTTGTGGAGCTGGATGCTGCACAGCCGCCTGAAGTTGGGTTGAAGAACGAAAGAGAAAAGCCTCCCGCCACATCTGCTCCAACAGCTACATACGTTAGAGATACACTGAGTGGAAATAACATTTAGAACACCTGCTCTTTCCATGACATAGACTGACCAGGTGAATCCAGGTGAAAGCTATGATCCCTTATGGATACCACTTGTTAAATCCACTTCAGTCAGTGTATGTGAAAGGGAGGAGACAGGTGAAAAAATGATTTTTAATCCTTGAGACAATTGAGACATGGATTGTGTATGTGTGCCATTCAGAGGGTGAATGGGCAAAACAAAAGGTTTAAATGCCTTTGAATGGGGTATGGGAGTAGGTGCCAGGTGCACCAGTTTCTGTCAAGAACTCCACTGTTGCTGGGTTTTTCCACGCTCAACCGTTTCCTTTGTGTATCAAGAATGGTCCACCATCCAGAGGACATCCAGCCAATTTGACCGAACTGTGGGAGGTATTGGAGTCAACATGGGCCAGCATCCCTGTGGAACGCTTTTGACACCTTGTAGAGTCCATGCATCAACGTATTGAGGTGTTCTGAGGGTGGGGGTGTGGGTGGGGGTGTGGTGCAACACAATCTTAGGAAGGTGTTCCTAATGTTTGGTATACTCAGTGTAAAGCACACAAAAGGCGTAATTAGTTTGACTTTTGAACTCAGGTTTTTGAGGATTCTAAATTAGCCATTTCTTGCTGGCTCTGTTTGTGGTTGAAGAGGAGGCTTTCACTTTCTGCACTGCAACTGTGAAGTAAACCAGCTTCCACCTGAAAAAAACTGTGGTGGCAGTTCTTAATACTATGCCCCCATGCTAAGGTTCAGGTTGGTGGCTTGACCTAAGCCACTATCGTCATCCTAGACCTTTAAATCGAGACAGACAACCCCTTGGAAACTTCTGAACCCCTTTGTTAGTTTCTGTCGGATTGCAACAATTCGTGACAATTAGCGACTAGTAGTGACAGTGACAATTAGCGACAATTAGTGACTACTAGCCATACAGGAGATTAGGTGGTCAAGCAGCAGGAGTAGTGTGTTAATGAGTGGGTCAACGTGTTCCCTTTGGGATGAACCCAAGTAGCACACACAGAATGGGGCCAATCACACTCACGTCCAGTCTTGTTTTTTGAACACACACACACACACACACACACACACACACACACACACACACACACACACACACACACACACACACACACACACACACACACACACACACACACACAGAGAGAGGGTTGATTTTAATCTTATCCCTCCCTGAACTCCATGACCTTGACAGTGTAACTTGGCCCAGTGCCAGTCACTGCAGGTGGAAAGGACTGCTGTCGTTCAAACTACGCAGCGCATCGCCATCGTTCCTCGAAAGTGCCATTCCTCGTTTTTCAGTTCTGCTACATTCCACTCGTGCCTGTTTCTGTCTCACATATAACCAGAATACTATGTGCTGTATGTGCTTGACTGGGGTTGAGAAAGAGGCCTCCAGTGTAGACTACACTGTAAAAACAGAACGACTCGAAACACAATGATTGTGTAATGAATACACAGATAGTGTTTTAAAACAGAATAAAAGCACTCTGAAACACCCAAAGTGGTTCTTATATTTAAATTGGGGTATTTTTATTTTTTTTAAGATAGCATCAAAACACACAAAATATATATATTTTTGCAGACTAAACTGAGTATACCTTACATTAGGAACACCTTCCTAATATTGAGTTGTTTCAATGATTTGTTAGTTTAATTGAACCATAAAATGTTATTCTTACATTTTATGGGTCAATTAAATTAACAAATCATTGAAACAACTCAATCCAACTTAATGTTTCTCAAAATGTAAGATATTTCATATGAGGATAACCAAAGATAGAGAAAATGTATTTATTTAACTAATCAGAAGTATGTTCTTGCATTTCCTATCTTCCCACGTGGCTCAGTTATTAGAGGATTGTGGGCAATTCAACATTTTAGACTTTATGATTATTTTACACAATGTTGTATGCATGTTTGAAGAGAGAAATGTATACTTCTATATTAGTTTTAAGCAACCTGTTATGCCATGAGGTGTAATGCATAATAATGAACGGATATCAAAATTATCAGGCCAAATTACGTTCAATGATGAGACGACACATTCCCACTTTTACAACTTTTTACAGTAGAGCCAAAGTATCCAGTATCCTGCAATGTTTGATGTAATGTAACCCCCATGCCTGCCAAAATTCTGCACTAAACAGAACTTGAAACATCAAAATAGTGTTTTCAACCTTTTCCAGAAGTGCTCCCAGCCCCTGGCAAGGTGTTGCACAATGCTGGATCAATTGGTGTGACAACACACCGTGTCACGTTTCAAAACATCTCAGGTTGATGTGTTTTAATACCCCAGAAAAGTTCAGGTTTCGTCTCCTTTGAGTTGGTGGCAGCACAGTTGCCACTAGTTTCTGGTATTACAAAGCACTTCATTTTAACAGTGTACTAGAGGCTACATGAGCCCTGGCAGGTATTGAACTAGTTCTCCCCTTTCCTGCAATATAGGCCAATCTATGCTTAATTCAGATTCAGCAGCCTCCACGGCCGCCTTTCTCCTTCCTTTTTGTCTTAAAGTGAAACTAACCTAGTTGATATTGAAGTATTTTAACACTTTCAGGGACATTGCTTCAGCGGACGCTTTTCGAATGCATATCATTTCACAAAAGTGGTTTTCAATTCTCGGCAGCAAATAAAGCTGTGCTTGAGCGTTTGTTCACCTGGTAACAGTTCTTGTGCTTATAATGCCGAAGTAAGAGGTGGGATTAAATGGCGTCATGTTGGCAGTTGGACAGGAATGGCTCCTGGTGAGGGATACCCCTTTGAACACAGCGTGACTTTTCCTTCAAGACTCTTTACTTTGTCTATTGATTACATGCTTCACCTTAATGTGGATTGCTTGTCTCGGTTTTAGTCGCTCTTGTCTCACTAAACAAGAGTTCATTTTACCTCCGTTTTTGTTGTTGTATGCAACTCAAACTAGGCATGTTTTGGCAAGCTTGACGTGTTCAACGGAAGCGTAGAGAACGTACTGTAGCCAGATGATCGGTTTGAAGAAGTTCTGAGAATCAGACCTCGGATCAAATACTTTTCGTTGTTTTAGTACTTTGAGTGTTTTCTTTAGGCTGCCTGGAGTGCCAGATTGGCATGGTTTGCAGTTATTGTGACTACTCTATTGAACCCAGGTCTGTTGAGAATAAATACACTTCTGTGATCAGTTTGTTTGAGCCGGTTGTGTTCAAAGCCAGGCTTTTCAAATGGCCTACATTTCTCAAATTCTACTATAACATGGATTGGACGTTTTAAAGGCCAGGTACAGTCAAAAACTTGATTTTCCTGTGTTTTATATATATTTCCACGCTTTGAGGTTGGAATAATACTGTGAAATTTTGAAAATGATGATAATACCCTTTTAGTCGTAGAGCTGTTTCAATAGACCGCATGAAATGTCATCCTGGTCTAGGGGAGGGAGTTTTGACCTGCCTGGTGACATCCCCATGTGGTAAATTGGTTAAAAGACCAATAAGAAAGATAGTTCCAAACCTCTCTACCAATAACAGCTAGTTTTCCCCTCCCCGCTCAGACCACTCCCAGACAGTCCGAGCAAAATTCTTTCTTGAAAGACTTTTGCCCATTTGAATGGAAATCTCTTACAGTAAGGTGCTTAGTTGTTAGACAGAAATCATTTGATATTGAGATTTGTTTTAAATGTCTGCATTGGACCTTGAAAACTGATTAGCAGTGTCACTGTTGAGGAGAATGGAGCCAGCTTCCAGCCTCAGTGTGTTTCTGACTGCAAAGTCTGTCTGATCTGGTATCACAACTTGTCTTCTTCATGTGTTTGAACACACCTTAAATTACTTCTCGTACTACAGTATTAAGGGCAGAAGCAAACTCATACATTTACCGCTATTTTGTGTCGTCACAATTATTTGCGCTCTTTCCTAAAAAAGCCATCCTTACCCAGAAGGCACTTGAGTATTGTTCCATTGTTGTTCCGTTGAAATATGTCAGTTGTCACTTAATGTATTTAATTACACAATAAGGTATTACCACTGTTCTTGTGATCCACACATATAAACAGTCGTTAATCGGTCGTTAACCTGTGAAATTTTGGCATGCATTGAAAAAGCCTGATATTCCAAATTCGTCCTACTTGGCAGGCCTGTATTAGAAGCTGTGTTAGAAAATAAGCATAATGCTTTAGCACGTCCGTACAAGCACCTCCGCCGGCTCTTGAGAACAGTGACGTACTCCCGCTGGAGATTCACCAATAGGAAATAATAGACAAAGGTATGTTATGGCATATCTAATCTCCTCACCTGCTTGTCCTGAAGGACTGGATAGATGCAGGCAACATGGCAGAGCCATAGTGTCCCTGTCACAAACCAACTGAACTGAACCCGCGGTTGTCTTATCTTCGAATGCCTTTTGATCCCACCCTCTGTTGCAGTTCCTCATGATGTTTTCGATTCTCAAAACAGTAGTGTTCTGCTTCTGCTCATTCTATTTCTTTTGATGCTGATGCATCAATGGAATTCTTATTATGGGATTGTAAGAGTCCGTTTCATGAATCAGACATTGTTCCTGTGTAGTGAACGGAGGTATTGAAACAGTTTTTTTTATGTCTAGCTTTGCTGTGGAACACTTTAAAGTTGGCTTTTGAAATGAGCTCAGAGAAGTCTGGAATTGTATTCTGGTCGGAGTAAGGCTAACGCTTTGATTTCAGTGAGCTGGCATAATGGCAGTGCTACTAGCGTTCCGTACAACTCGGCCAGAACAAATATCGTTTCACAGATGCAGCTAGTTATTTTGACCAGCAAAGTGTAATGATACTGTCTATGTCTGTCGTCTCTTGAATTATCAATGCCATTTTCTAAATGTCATATTGAAAGAATTATGCTATTAAAATTAAACAGAAACTGAATTAGCCGTTCTAATTCCTTCTAATACGAATAACTCTGTAAAAGGCAAAGTCGTGTGGTAATGTGAGGTCATGATGACAGTGTGTTGGGCACACCACACGTGCATCATGGAATTTGGCTCTTGTGATTCATATCCGTAGATCCAGTAAGCTTGGTTTTGTCTTACCAACATGGATTCCAGTAATGTAGCTTATTATATAGTCTGAGCGCATGTTATTCCCAGAAGTGTGACTTTAGCGGTTTTGAGTCTGGTGATATGTAGGCTAATCAAGGACGTCTACTTCCCACAGAAGGTGGATAGGCCGTTGTACAGAGAAAATAATTATATTACGCAAATCAATCCCTTACAGGCAGGCCCTCTCTCCAGTGCTTTAGGAAAGTATCCAGACCCCTTGACTTTTTCTACATTTTGTTACATTACAGCCCTATTCTAAAATGGATTAAAGAAAAACATTTCCTCAGCAATCTACACACAATACCTCATAATGACAAAGTGAAAATAGGTTTTTAGAAATGTTTGCAAGTGTATTAAAAATAAAAAAACAGATACCTTATTCAAATAAGTTTTCAGACCCTTTGCTATGAGACTCGAAATTGAGCTCAGGTGCATCCTGTTTCAACTGATCACCCTTAAGATGTTTCTACAACTTGATTGGAGTCCACCTGTGGTCAAATCAATTGATTGGACATGATTAAGGTCCCACAGTTGACAGTGCATGTCAGAGCCTAAACCAAGCCATGAGGTCGAAGGAATCATCCGTAGAACTCCGAGACAGGATTGTGGCACAGATCTGGGGAAGGGTACCAAAAAACATCTGCAGCATTGAAGGTCCCCAAGAACACAGTGGCCTCCACCATTCTTAAATGGAAGAAGTTTGGAACCACCAAGACACTTTCTAGAGCTGGCCGCCCGGGCAAACTAAGCAATCAGGAGAGAAGGGCCTTGGCCAGAGAGATGACCAAGAACCCAATGGTCACTCTGACAGAGCTCTAAAGCTCCTCTGTGGAGATGGGAGAACATTCCAGAAGGACAACCATTTCTCCAGCACTCCCCCAATCAGGCCTTTATGGTAGAGTGGACAGAAGGAAGCCACTCCTCAGTAAAAGGCACATGACAGCCCGCTTTGAGTTTGCCAAAAGGCACCTAAAGACTCTCAGACCATGAGAAACAAGATTCTCTGGTCTGATGAAACCAATATTGAACCCTTTGGCCTGAATTCCAAGCGTCACATCTGAAGGAAACCTAGCACCATCCCTACGGTGAAGCATGGTGGTGGCAGCATCATGCTGTGGGGAGGTTTTTCCAGCGGCAGGGACTGGGAGACTAGTCAGGATCAAGGCAAATATGAACCGAGCAAAGTACAGAAAGATCATTGATGGAAACCTGCTGCAGAGCCCTCAGGACCTCAGACTGGGGTGAAGGTTCTATGACCCTAAGCACACAGCCAAGACAACGCAGGAGTGGCTTCGGGACAAGTCTCTGAATGTCCTCGAGTGGCCCATTCAGAGCCCGGACTTGAACCCAATTGAACATCTCTGGAGAGACCTGAAAATAGCTGTGCAGCAATGCTCCCCATCCAACCTGAGAGAGCTTGAGAGGCTCTGGAGAGAAGAATGGGAGAAATTCCCAAATACAGTTGTGCCAAACTTGTAGCGTCATACCCAAGAAGAGTCAAGGCTGTAATCGCTGCCAAAGGTGCTACAACAAAGTACTGAGTAAAGGGTCTAAATAATTATGTAAATGTGATATTTCAGTTTTACATTTTGAATAAAGTAGCAACAACTTCTAAAAACCTGTTTTTGCTTTGTCATTATGGGTTATTGTGTGTAGATTGATGAGGGGAAAAAACTATTTAATACATTTTAGAATATGGCTGTAATGTAACAAAATGTGGGAAAAGTCAAGGGGTCAGAATACTTTCCCGAGGCACTGTATAAATTTCGCTAAAAAAAATCACCATAATCTGGGTGAAAGCGTCAACAGGCTTTATAGACTTAGAGGTTCAAGTAGAGAAGAACATTCCATCAGGAAGGTCCCCACCTTCCCACTAACCAATGGTTTGTCACAATGTACGACTACCTTGACTTGTACTGTGTACACTATTAGAAAAAAAGGTGCTATCTAGAACCTAAAAGGGTTCTTTGGCTGTCCCCATAGGAGAACCCTTTGAAGAACCCTATTGTTTGTAGGTAGAACCCTTTTGGTTGCATGTTGAACCCTTTCTACAGAGGGTACTACATGGAACCCAAAAGGGTTCTCCTATGGGGACAGCCAAAGAACCCCTTTGGAACCCTTTTTCTAAGAATGTACCCAGTGGGTCATTAGTTAAGCAGTACTAGGGTTGTTGTGGTGGGACTCCCTAGTAATGATAATACTGGTGTTTGCAGACTTTTACATACCTATGTCTATCCCAAACCCTTTGCTTTCTGAATCCAATGACATCCCGGACGAGCCCCCATTTGATGTTTACTATTTCTGTAATGCAAACGTGGTTTCTGCACAATGTGTACCACACACACAGTCTGTGTTTGGTCTACTATTGGAGCTTTGTTTTTGCTCATAGACCAATAGCAAGCCCCTCTGTCCTCTGTCCTTACAACCTACGTCATACCTCGGCTATATTGTTTGTGTGGATTGCATTACGGCCCAGTCAATTGTTTTCAGAACCTGTACAGTTTTCTGCTTCAGGATTTACATTTAGGATTCTTGATATTGTGGATCGAGTACCGGATCAAATGGCTTGATCCTGCCCTAAGAGAAATGTGTCTGGGATTTTTTGGGGGGTGGGAAATGTTTTTGTGCCCTAGATTATGCCATCTCCTAATATTTCTCTTGGGAGTAAATATGTGGATGTGTTTGTTTTCCATGTGGTTATGGCTTGAAGATATTATCATTATGGCAGGTTAGATTTTACACCATCATAATCAAAGAAGGCAAAGTCTATGATGATGATGAATATAATGGTTATGATGATGATGAATATAGTGGTTATGATGATGATGAATATAATGGTGATGATGATGATGAATATAGTGGTTATGATGATGATGAAAATAATGGTTATGATGATGAATATAATGGTTATGATGATGATGAATATAGTGGTTATGATGATGATGAATATAATGGTGATGATGATGATGAATATAGTGGTTATGATGATGATGAATATAATGGTGATGATGATGATGAATATAGTGGTTATGATGATGATGAATATAATGGTGATGATGATGATGAATATAGTGGTTATGATGATGATGAAAATAATGGTTATGATGATGAATATAATGGTTATGATGATGATGATGATGAATATAATGGTTATGATGATTATGATGATGAATATAATGGTTATGATGATGATGAATATAGTGGTTATGATGATGATGAATATAGTGGTTATGATGATGATGAAAATAATGGTTATGATGATGAATATAATGGTTATGATGATGATGATGATGAATATAATGGTTATGATGATTATGATGATGAATATAATGGTTATGATGATGATGATGATGAATATAATGGTGATGATGATGATGAATATAATGGTTATGATGATGATGAATATAGTGGTTATGATGATGATGAATATAATGGTTATGATGATGATGAATATAGTGGTTATGATGATGATGAATATAGTGGTTATGATGATGATGAGTATAGTGGTTATGATGATGATGATGATGATGATGATGAATATAGTGGTTATGATGATGATGAATATAATGGTGATGATGATGATGAATATAGTGGTTATGATGATGATGAAAATAATGGTTATGATGATGAATATAATGGTTATGATGATGATGATGATGAATATAGTGGTTATGATGATTATGAATATAATGGTGATGATGATGATGAATATAATGGTTATGATGATGATGAATATAGTGGTTATGATGATGATGAATATAATGGTTATGATGATGATGAATATAATGGTGATGATGATGATGAATATAATGGTTATGATGATGATGATGAATATAGTGGTTATGATGATGATGAATATAATGGTTATGATGATGATGAATATAGTGGTTATGATGATGATGATGATGATGATGATGATGAATATAGTGGTTATGATGATGATGAATATAATGGTGATGATGATGATGAATATAGTGGTTATGATGATGATGATGATGAATATAATGGTTATGATGATGATGATGATGAATATAATGGTTATGATGATGATGATGAATATAATGGTTATGATGATGATGATGAATATAATGGTTATGATGATGATGATGAATATAGTGGTTATGATGATGATGAATATAATGGTGATGATGATGATGAATATAGTGGTTATGATGATGATGAATATAGTGGTTATGATGATGATGACTATAGTGGTTATGATGATGATGAATATAATGGTTATGATGATGATGAATATAGTGGTGATGATGATGATGAATATAGTGGTGATGATGATGATGAATATAGTGGTTATGATGATGATGATGAATATAGTGGTTATGATGATGATGGATATAATGGTGATGATGATGATGAATATAATGGTGATGATGATGATGAATATAATGGTTATGATGATGATGAATATAATGGTGATGATGATGATGAATATAGTGGTTATGATGATGATGAATATAGTGGTTATGATGATGATGATGATGATGAATATAGTGGTTATGATGATGATGATGATGATGAATATAGTGGTTATGATGATGATGATGATGATGATGATGATGAATATAGTGGTTATGATGATGATGATGATGAATATAGTGGTTATGATGATGATGATGATGATGATGAATATGAGGAATATAATGGTTATGATGATGATGATGAATATAGTGGTTATGATGATGATGATGATGATGATGATGATGAATATAGTGGTTATGATGATGATGAATATAGTGGTTATGATGATGATGAATATAGTGGTTATGATGATGATGATGAATATAATGGTTATGATGATGATGATGAATATAATGGTTATGATGATGATGAATATAATGGTTATGATGATGATGAATATAATGGTTATGATGATGATGAATATAGCGGTTATGATGATGATGATGATGATGATGATGATGAATATAGTTGTTATGATGATGATGATGATGATGATGATGAATATAGCGGTTATGATGATGATGATGATGATGATGATGATGAATATAGTGGTTATGATGATGATGATGATGATGATGATGAATATAGTGGTTATGATGATGATGATGAATATAGTGGTTATGATGATGATGAATATAATGGTTATGATGATGATGATGAATATAGTGGTTATGATGATGATGAATATAATGGTGATGATGATGATGAATATAGTGGTTATGATGATGATGAATATAGTGGTGATGATGATGATGATGAATATAGTGGTGATGATGATGATGAATATAGTGGTTATGATGATGATGATGAATATAGTGGTTATGATGATGATGAATATAATGGTGATGATGATGATGAATATAGTGGTTATGATGATGATGAATATAATGGTTATGATGATGATGAATATAGTGGTTAAGATGATGATGAATATAGTGGTTATGATGATGATGATGATGATGATGATGATGATGAATATAGTGGTTATGATGATGATGATGATGATGATGATGAATATAGTGGTTATGATGATGATGATGATGAATATAGTGGTTATGATGATGATGAATATAGTGGTTATGATGATGATGATGAATATAGTGGTTATGATGATGATGATGATGATGATGATGAATATAGTGGTTATGATGATGATGATGATGATGATGATGAATATAGTGGTAATGATGATGATGATGATGAATATAGTGGTTATGATGATGATGAATATAGTGGTTATGATGATGATGATGATGATAATGGTTATGATGATGATGAATATAGTGGTTATGATGATGATGAATATAATGGTTATGATGATGATGATGATGATGATGAATATAGTGGTTATGATGATGATGAATATAATGGTTATGATGATGATGAATATAATGGTTATGATGAATGAATATAATGGTTATGATGATGATGAATATAGTGGTTATGATGATGATGAATATAATGGTGATGATGATGATGAATATAGTGGTTATGATGATGATGAATATAGTGGTTATGATGATGAATATAGTGGTTATGATGATGATGAATATAGTGGTGATGATGATGATGAATATAGTGGTTATGATGATGATGAATATAGTGGTTATGATGATGATGATGAATATAGTGGTTATGATGATGATGATGATGATGATGATGATGAATATAGTGGTTATGATGATGATGAATATAATGGTTATGATGATGATGAATATAATGGTTATGATGATGATGAATATAGTGGTTATGTTGATGATGAATATAGTGGTTATGATGATGATGATGAATATAGTGGTTATGATGATGATGATGATGATGATGATGATGATGATGATGAATATAGTGGTTATGATGATGATGATGATGATGATGATGAATATAGTGGTTATGATGATGATGATGATGATGATGATGAATATAGTGGTTATGATGATGATGATGATGAATATAGTGGTTATGATGATGATGAATATAATGGTTATGATGATGATGATGAATATAGTGGTTATGATGATGATGAATATAATGGTGATGATGATGATGAATATAGTGGTTATGATGATGATGAATATAGTGGTGATGATGATGATGAATATAGTGGTTATGATGATGATGATGAATATAGTGGTTATGATGATGATGATGAATATAGTGGTTATGATGATGATGAATATAATGGTGATGATGATGATGATGAATATAGTGGTTATGATGATGATGAATATAATGGTTATGATGATGATGAATATAGTGGTTATGATGATGATGAATATAGTGGTTATGATGATGATGAATATAGTGGTTATGATGATGATGAATATAGTGGTTATGATGATGATGATGATGATGATGAATATAGTGGTTATGATGATGATGATGATGATGATGATGATGAATATAGTGGTTATGATGATGATGATGATGATGATGATGAATATAGTGGTTATGATGATGATGATGATGAATATAGTGGTTATGATGATGATGAATATAGTGGTTATGATGATGATGATGAATATAGTGGTTATGATGATGATGAATATAATGGTTATGATGATGATGATGATGATGATGATGAATATAGTGGTTATGATGATGATGATGATGAATATAGTGGTTATGATGATGATGATGATGAATATAGTGGTTATGATGATGATGATGATGATGATGAATATAGTGGTTATGATGATGATGATGATGAATATAGTGGTTATGATGATGATGATGATGAATATAGTGGTTATGATGATGATGATGATGAATATAGTGGTTATGATGATGATGATGATGAATATAGTGGTTATGATGATGATGATGATGATGATGATGATGATGATGAATATAGTGGTTATGATGATGATGAATATAATGGTTATGATGATGATGATGATGATGATGATGAATATAGTGGTTATGATGATGATGATGATGATGATGATGATGATGAATATAGTGGTTATGATGATGATGATGATGATGATGATGATGATGATGATGAATATAGTGGTTATGATGATGATGATGATGATGATGATGATGATGATGATGAATATGAGGAATATAATGGTTATGATGATGATGATGAATATAGTGGTTATGATGATGATGATGATGAATATAGTGGTTATGATGATGATGAATATAGTGGTTATGATGATGATGAATATAGTGGTTATGATGATGATGATGATGATGATGATGATGATGAATATAGTGGTTATGATGATGATGATGATGATGATGATGATGATGATGATGAATATGAGGAATATAATGGTTATGATGATGATGATGAATATAGTGGTTATGATGATGATGATGATGAATATAGTGGTTATGATGATGATGAATATAGTGGTTATGATGATGATGAATATAGTGGTTATGATGATGATGATGATGATGATGAATATAGTGGTTATGATGATGATGATGAATATAATGATGATGATGATGATGAATATACTGGTTATGATGATGATGAATATAATGGTTATGATGATGATGATGAATATAATGATGATGATGATGATGATGATGATGATGATGATGATGATGATGATGAATATAATGGTTATGATGATGATGATGAATATAATGGTTATGATGATGATGAATATAATGGTTATGTTGATGATGAATATAGTGGTTATGATGATGATGAATATAGTGGTAATGATGATGATGATGATGATGAATATAGTGGTTATGATGATGATGAATATAGTGGTTATGATGATGATGATGAATATAGTGGTTATGATGATGATGATGATGATGAATATAGTGGTTATGATGATGATGATGAATATAGTGGTTATGATGATGATGAATATAATGGTTATGATGATGATGAATATAGTGGTTATGATGATGATGAATATAATGGTTATGATGATGATGAATATAGTGGTTATGATGATGATGATGGTGATGATGATGATGATGAATATAGTGGTTATGATGATGATGATGAATATAGTGGTTATGATGATGATGAATATAATGGTGATGATGAGGATGAATATAGTGGTTATGATGATGATGAGTATAGTGGTTATGATGATGATGATGATGATGATGATGATGAATATAGTGGTTATGATGATGATGACTATAGTGGTTATGATGATGATGAATATAGTGTTTATGGTGATGATGAATATAGTGGTTATGATGATGATGAGTATAGTGGTTATGATGATGATGAATATAGTGGTTATGGTGATGATGATGGTGGTGATTATTATCATGTACTATCACCTTTATGGAATTGTAATACATTGAATAACATTTGATTCTGATCTCAGTTGGTTTTGTGATGTTCACAGGAATCACCTTGATTTGCGGACCTTGTCTTCTTTAATGCAATCAAATAAGAATATACTTCACACAAACACTTCCGTTATTCTAACTAAAGTAGATGAAAGTCCAAACATTGCATTTGTCCTCATCCTAGAAAGACTATCAATTTTCTCTGAATTTGAGAGCCAGTACTTTTTTGACTTCCTTCACTTTCCAGTTGAGCAGCCAGCCACAGAACAGTCATATTCGGTCAACCAGTCACAGAACAGTCATATTCAGTCAGCCAGCCACAGAACAGTCATATTCAGTCAGCCAGCCACAGAACAGTCATATTCAGTCAGCCAGCCACAGAACAATCATATTCACTCAGCCAGCCACAGAACAGTCATATTCAGTCAGCCAGCCACAGAACAGTCATATTCAGTCAGCCAGCCACAGAACAGTCATATTCAGTCAGCCAGTTCTCCAGAGAGTAGCAGTAGCCACAGACCTGCCCTTCACCTCAGCCTGTGTGAAACATACTCACAGTCTTTACCAGAGCCACTTGCCTTGCCTTGGGATTCTGCAACCCCTTCTCTCTCTCCCCTCCACCTCCCTCCACTCCCTCCATATTGTCCTCCTGCCCGTTCCCCTCAATGTTATAAATTACAAACGACACAAACCGCGGCCTAATGCCCTGCCGTGGACGCCTTCCAAGCTGCAACTTTTTGGAAGGAACCAAAGGCCCTGGTTCATTGATAACACCAGGCACACACTCTCCCTCCCTCTCTGTCTCTCCCTTTCTCTCTCTCTCTCTCTCTCTCTCTTTCTCTCTCTCTCTCTCTCTCTCTCTCTCTCTCTCTCTCTCTCTCTCTCTCTCTCCCTCCCTCTCTGTCTCTCCCTTTCTCTCTCTCTCTCTCTCTCTCTCTCTCTCTCTCTCTCTCTCTCTCTCTCTCTCTCTCTCTCTCTCCCTCCCTCTCTGTCTCTCCCTTTCTCTCTCTCTCTCTCTCTCTCTCTCTCTCTCTCTCTCTCTCTCTCTCTCTCTCTCTCCCTCTCCTCCATTTAGAGGAAAGGAGGAAAAACACCCTGAACAGAGGAAGGGTGCTAGGGAGGGCCAAAAGACACTGCTTTAGAAATCAGCTGAGAGCTGAGAGGGCCTTTCTCACTATTTTAGCAGTGAAGCAGCACTATCCTTCCACACCATCTTTGTGAAAGACTAATAGTATCCAAAAGTATCAAGACTAAATAAAGGGTTGAAGGAATGTATGCTACGTCTTTTATTCCAGTCTAGACATTGTATTTTCCCAAGTTTGTGACTCGCACATGGGACTATTTTCTGAAGAGAAGGCACACAAAAAGCACAGAACATGCGAGATGTTCCTGGTTGGTTCAAGGTTATTATTTTGACCCCAACAGCCACATTCCCAGCACAGATTAGCGCGCAGCCATGACTGAAAGCTTTTTTATTGGTGCTTAGCTCCTTCTGGCTTTAAGGATTTCTGACACGGCTAATTGTTTTTATTGAGGTATTAATTATTATTACAGAGTTATAAAGCTGAAAACAGGCCGAGCCAAGAATGTGCATGTTTTCAGGTGTTAGATTGTTGTATTGCTTCTGTCTGTATCAGCCCATTCAGAATAATGAACCCCACTCTGTGTGCTTACTATACCCCCCAAATTGCAATGGTTGAAAAGGTGTGTCTAAGGCATTTACTCCAGCTTTATCATCGTGTTTTCTACAACTCACTCAGAGAAGCCTGGCCACTATTTACTCCAGTCAATTAGTAAGGTGTTAGTGTTGTCCACAAGTCACTGAAACCAAAGTATCGTCAAAGGAATCCATTTGTAGTGAGTTGGTGTTGAAAGGAAGAACTAATGAAAGAGAGAGAGTTGTTATTGCGGGTGTTGGGAAATGCTTGCGTTGCCGCTCACTGAGTACACAGCACCACCTGACTATCTATCTGTCCCTTTATTCATTGTCATTCATCTCTCATCACAAGAGATCTCTTCATTCATTGTCATTCATCTCTTTCCCATTGATGCTTCTCTTGCTCCCATGACTGAAAGACCTTGGAATCTCAACACTCATCACAGGGTGTTTTAAACAACAAACGCAGCCAGCTGAGAATACTCCTTGTCTGGCCTCTATATGAATGAACACCAATGCCAGTTCAGTGTGTTTGCTTAGAGTGTAACGCCACCTACTACTGCTGCCACAGATGTAGGATCTTAATTTGATCACCCTGTTGTAGGGTTAAAAAGACTTCTGAAGTTTGTAATTTCCACTTTGACATTTCAGACTTGATTTTCTCTTAGAAAAAATCTACCAACCCCTAAACACATGTTCATTAATTATAATTCACATAATAATTCACATTTCCTTTTGCTGCGTTGTTTTCCTGCTGTAGTACACTGGCTCAAATTAAGATCCTACATCTGTACTGCCCCATTCAAACAAACAGATCGAGGTCTGGGTCCCAATAATCTCTCATTTCTCCCAAAGTGTGTACATTTTCCCTTCCCTTCATGGATTCATGGAAGGAAAATGCCTGGTATAATAAATATGGTGGATACTCCTTCTAGCACACACATCTGTGGGGAGTAGTGAACAATTGCACTATCCAGAAGAAAGGGGTGGTTTTTGGGATACAGGGGGATGTGTACCTCCTCGCTCCCTAAGACCCCTTAATGACCGGCAAGGGACTACGACTGTGAGAAATCTTGACCATAGTTATAGATTTACTCGAGCGGGCACCCCAATTCAAGTCAATGACTGTCGTCTAAGGGGCTTTGCCCGTTCTAATAATTCTATTTCTATGGAATTAGGCTCCCAGATGAATCCATATCATTCTAAATGCCAGAATGTTGTTGGGACAACAACACTAAACTGGGCTTTCAGTTGAGAGTGTGGGCTTTAGGTTGAGAGTGTGGGTTTTAGGTTGAGAGTGTGGGCTTTAGGTTGAGAGTGTGGGCTTTAGGTTGAGAGTGTGGGCTTTAGGTTGAGAGTGTGGGCTTTAGGTTGAGAGTGTGGGCTTTAGGTTGAGAGTGTGGGCTTTAGGTTGAGAATGTGGGCTTTAGGTTGAGAATGTGGGCTTTAGGTTGAGAATGTGGGCTTTAGGTTGAGAGTTTGGGCTTTAGGTTGAGAGTGTGGGCTTTAGGTTGAGAGTGTGGACTTTAGGTTGAGAGTGTGGGCTTTAGGTTGAGAGTGTGGGCTTTAGGTTGAGAGTGTGGGCTTTAGGTTGAGAGTGTGAGCTTTAGATTGAGAGTGTGGGCTTTAGGTTGAGAGTGTGGGCTTTAGGTTGAGAGTGCGGGCTTTAGATTCAGAGTGCGGGCTTTAGGTTGAGAGTGCGGGCTTTAGGTTGAGAGTGCGGGCTTTAGGTTGAGAGTGCGGGCTTTAGGTTGAGAGTGCGGGCTTTAGGTTGAGAGTGCGGGCTTTAGGTTGAGAGTGCGGGCTTTAGGTTGAGAGTGCGGGCTTTAGGTTGAGAGTGCGGGCTTTAGGTTGAGAGTGCGGGGTTTTGGTTGAGAGTGCGGGGTTTTGGTTGAGAGTGCGGGGTTTTGGTTGAGAGTGCGGGGTTTTGGTTGAGAGTGCGGGGTTTTGGTTGAGAGTGCGGGGTTTTGGTTGAGAGTGTGGGCTTTAGGTTGAGAGTGTGGGCTTTAGGTTGAGAATGTGGGCTTTAGGTTGAGAGTTTGGGCTTTAGGTTGAGAGTGTGGGCTTTAGGTTGAGAGTGTGGACTTTAGGTTGAGAGTGTGGGCTTTAGGTTGAGAGTGTGGGCTTTAGGTTGAGAGTGTGGGCTTTAGGTTGAGAGTGTGAGCTTTAGATTGAGAGTGTGGGCTTTAGGTTGAGAGTGTGGGCTTTAGGTTGAGAGTGCGGGCTTTAGATTCAGAGTGCGGGCTTTAGGTTGAGAGTGCGGGCTTTAGGTTGAGAGTGCGGGCTTTAGGTTGAGAGTGCGGGCTTTAGGTTGAGAGTGCGGGCTTTAGGTTGAGAGTGCGGGCTTTAGGTTGAGAGTGCGGGCTTTAGGTTGAGAGTGCGGGCTTTAGGTTGAGAGTGCGGGCTTTAGGTTGAGAGTGCGGGCTTTAGGTTGAGAGTGCGGGCTTTAGGTTGAGAGTGCGGGCTTTAGGTTGAGAGTGTGGGCTTTAGGTTGAGAATGTGGGCTTTAGGTTGAGAATGTGGGCTTTAGGTTGAGAATGTGGGCTTTAGGTTGAGAGTTTGGGCTTTAGGTTGAGAGTGTGGGCTTTAGGTTGAGAGTGTGGACTTTAGGTTGAGAGTGTGGGCTTTAGGTTGAGAGTGTGGGCTTTAGGTTGAGAGTGTGGGCTTTAGGTTGAGAGTGTGAGCTTTAGATTGAGAGTGTGGGCTTTAGGTTGAGAGTGTGGGCTTTAGGTTGAGAGTGCGGGCTTTAGATTCAGAGTGCGGGCTTTAGGTTGAGAGTGCGGGCTTTAGGTTGAGAGTGCGGGCTTTAGGTTGAGAGTGCGGGCTTTAGGTTGAGAGTGCGGGCTTTAGGTTGAGAGTGCGGGCTTTAGGTTGAGAGTGCGGGCTTTAGGTTGAGAGTGCGGGCTTTAGGTTGAGAGTGCGGGCTTTAGGTTGAGAGTGCGGGCTTTAGGTTGAGAGTGCGGGGTTTTGGTTGAGAGTGCGGGGTTTTGGTTGAGAGTGCGGGGTTTTGGTTGAGAGTGCGGGGTTTTGGTTGAGAGTGCGGGGTTTTGGTTGAGAGTGCGGGGTTTTGGTTGAGAGTGTGGGCTTTAGGTTGAGAGTGTGGGCTTTAGGTTGAGAATGTGGGCTTTAGGTTGAGAGTTTGGGCTTTAGGTTGAGAGTGTGGGCTTTAGGTTGAGAGTGTGGACTTTAGGTTGAGAGTGTGGGCTTTAGGTTGAGAGTGTGGGCTTTAGGTTGAGAGTGTGGGCTTTAGGTTGAGAGTGTGAGCTTTAGATTGAGAGTGTGGGCTTTAGGTTGAGAGTGTGGGCTTTAGGTTGAGAGTGCGGGCTTTAGATTCAGAGTGCGGGCTTTAGGTTGAGAGTGCGGGCTTTAGGTTGAGAGTGCGGGCTTTAGGTTGAGAGTGCGGGCTTTAGGTTGAGAGTGCGGGCTTTAGGTTGAGAGTGCGGGCTTTAGGTTGAGAGTGCGGGCTTTAGGTTGAGAGTGCGGGCTTTAGGTTGAGAGTGCGGGCTTTAGGTTGAGAGTGCGGGCTTTAGGTTGAGAGTGCGGGCTTTAGGTTGAGAGTGCGGGCTTTAGGTTGAGAGTGCGGACTTTAGGTTGAGAGTGTGGGCTTTAGGTTGAGAGTGTGGGCTTTAGGTTGAGAGTGTGGGCTTTAGGTTGAGAGTGTGGGCTTTAGGTTGAGAGTGTGAGCTTTAGATTGAGAGTGTGGGCTTTAGGTTGAGAGTGCGGGCTTTAGGTTGAGAGTGCGGGCTTTAGATTCAGAGTGCGGGCTTTAGGTTGAGAGTGCGGGCTTTAGGTTGAGAGTGCGGGCTTTAGGTTGAGAGTGCGGGCTTTAGGTTGAGAGTGCGGGCTTTAGGTTGAGAGTGCGGGCTTTAGGTTGAGAGTGCGGGCTTTAGGTTGAGAGTGCGGGCTTTAGGTTGAGAGTGCGGGCTTTAGGTTGAGAGTGCGGGCTTTAGGTTGAGAGTTCGGGGTTTTGGTTGAGAGTGCGGGGTTTTGGTTGAGAGTGCGGGGTTTTGGTTGAGAGTGCGGGGTTTTGGTTGAGAGTGTGGGCTTTAGGTTGAGAATGTGGGCTTTAGGTTGAGAATGTGGGCTTTAGGTTGAGAGTGTGGGCTTTAGGTTGAGAGTGTGGGCTTTAGGTTACACACTGTTTGTGGGGATATTCTGGGAAAATTATTGATTTTCTGGTTGATTTTCTACATTTGGAAACGGATGTCTTGTACATGCGTTTGACATTGGCTTGAGTATGATGATGGCCATTGACAATACCAAAACAGACACAGTGTTGGAACGGTTATTTACATTTACATTTACATTTAAGTCATTTAGCAGACGCTCTTATCCAGAGCGACTTACAAATTGGTGAATTCACCTTCTGACATCCAGTGGAACAGCCACTTTACAGTAGTGCATCTAAATCATTTAAGGGGGGGTGAGAAGGATTACTTATCCTATCCTAGGTATTCCTTGAAGAGGTGGGGTTTCAGGTGTCTCCGGAAGGTGGTGATTGACTCCGCTGTCCTGGCGTCGTGAGGGAGTTTGTTCCACCATTGGGGGCCAGAGCAGCGAACAGTTTTGACTGGGCTGAGCGGGAACTGTACTTCCTCAGTGGTAGGGAGGCGAGCAGGCCAGAGGTGGATGAACGCAGTGCCCTTGTTTGGGTGTAGGGCCTGATCAGAGCCTGGAGGTACTGCGGTGCCGTTCCCCTCACAGCTCCGTAGGCAAGCACAATGGTCTTGTAGCGGATGCGAGCTTCAACTGGAAGCCAGTGGAGAGAGCGGAGGAGCGGGGTGACGTGAGAGAACTTGGGAAGGTTGAACATCAGACGGGCTGCGTCATTCTGGATGAGTTGTAGGGGTTTAATGGCACAGGCAGGGAGCCCAGCCAACAGCGAGTTGCAGTAATCCAGACGGGAGATGACAAGTGCCTGGATTAGGACCTGCGCCGCTTCCTGTGCGAGGCAGGGTCGTACTCTGCGGATGTTGTAGAGCATGAACCTACAGGAACGGGCCACCGCCATGATGTTGGTTGAGAACGACAGGGTGTTGTCCAGGATCACGCCAAGGTTCTTAGCGCTCTGGGAGGAGGACACAATGGAGTTGTCAACCGTGATGGCGAGATCATGGAACGGGCAGTCCTTCCCCGGGAGGAAGAGCAGCTCCGTCTTGCCGAGGTTCAGCTTGAGGTGGTGATCCGTCATCCACACTGATATGTCTGCCAGACATGCAGAGATGCGATTCGCCACCTGGTCATCAGAAGGGGGAAAGGAGAAGATTAATTGTGTGTCGTCTGCATAGCAATGATAGGAGAGACCATGTGAGGTTATGACAGAGCCAAGTGACTTGGTGTATAGCGAGAATAGGAGAGGGCCTAGAACAGAGCCCTGGGGGACACCAGTGGTGAGAGCGCGTGGCGAGGAGACAGATTCTCGCCACGCCACCTGGTAGGAGCGACCTGTCAGGTAGGACGCAATCCAAGCGTGGGCCGCACCGGAGATGCCCAACTCAGAGAGGGTGGAGAGGAGGATCTGATCTATTTGATGTGTGTGTGTGTGTGTGTGTGTGTGTGTGTGTGTGTTTTGCGGTGTTGCCCCCTTCAGATTCTGTTATCAGTGAAGTGTTTGAGTCATTAGGGAAGCAGTAGCCGATTTCCCAGTCCTGATGAGGTCAGCCAATCCTTTAACTTAAAGGTTTAGGCTTATTTTCTCAAATGAACTAGGAGTGGGTAGGAGACATGGGAAAAGAGAATCTGGTGGTTTTGTGATATAGGGTCAATTTGAGTTTGTTGTTGAATGTATACCGATGAGTATCCCTACTGATAATGGCTGTGCTCCAATGTCCCCCTTACTGCGTAGAAGGAAGTACTGTGTTGGGTATGCATTCTAAGTGGTAAAAGGGTATTGGAATGTAGCCATGCAATCTGGAGGCTGACAGTTGCCTGTCTTTACAGTGTCTTTATGTTTGCCAAAATAAAGTTATTCCTTATCTAAATGATCCATCCATATAGCTGAAAGTACTGTAAATACCCATACAATAGTTTTTTCACATATATTTCTTCTGCTGTGTTGACATTATGTAGTATGACAGAGGAATGTATTTTTTTAAACCTTTATTTAACTAGGCAAGTCAGTTAAGAACAAATTCTTATTTTCAATGACAGCCTACCGGGGAACAGTGGGTTAACTGCCTGTTCAGGGGCAGAATGACAGATTTGTACCTTGTCAGCTCGGGGGGGGGTTGAACTTGCAACCTTCCGGTTACTAGTTCAACACTCTAACCACTAGGCTTCCCTGCAGCCCCTGCCGCATGATTGTATCTTACCAGTATTATCTGGTAAGCTATTCGCTATATTAAATGAAAAGTATACCCATACCCAATACTCATACATTTCTCATGACATTTCTGTCAACAAGGCTTTTTAAGGTCCAATGCAGCCATTTCTTTTTATCTCAACATCAAATCTTTTCTGTGAAAGAATGAATGACTTTACTGTGATTGTTTTCAATTCAAATGGTCAAAAATACACAAAAATAGTTTCTTAGCAAATGGAAATTTCTCGCTGTTGTTGGCAGAGAGGTTTGGAGCTCTCTTTCCCATTGGTCTACTAACTAATTTACCGCCTGATGATGTCACCATGCAGGTCAAAACTCTGAAGTTGAAGTTTCAGGTGGTATTTTTAAACAGCTCTGATGCTAAATTATCATCATTTTTTAAGTTTCACAGTATTATTCCAACCTCATAGTGTGGAAATATATAAAAAAAACACACGAAAATCATGTTTTTGACTGTACTTGGCCTTTAAATCCAATAATGAGATTCATTATCATGACGTCGATATAGAAATGCCTCATATGCCAATCCTAATATTTACATTCCTCCTGTCAGTGGGAACTTCAAGGTGAAACGCACACAAAAGAGGCTGATAAGCCCCACAACAACCAGTAGGTTTCTGATAACACAAAGTACCTCAGTACCTCTACTGACCTATAATATCTTATTATGAGACGCACAAAGTTGGAGCCTAAATATTTGCCTAGTGAGATACTAAAAATATGCTAAAAATAGTCCATTTATAGCTACTACTCCAGAGTTCAACTGTCTTCTTAGCTGTCCATGTCAATGGAAAAATGGGTCAAAACTCAAGATGGCTTTAGCATGGAAACTCTTGCCTTTTTTTCTAGGCTGGATTTCAAATAACGACGTTTGTTATCCAATGGGTTCCCATCGCCACAGAGATTACACTATATTTGTCAAAGCTGAAATATTTGATGAGAGAGCGAGAGGTCTGACCAATGTCCAGGACAGATAGACATGCCCTGCAGCTTTACGGGATGTATTTATAGGGTAGAAATTACGCTATGGAAAAATATGACAAACTGCACCTTCCATAAATAAACCTGGGAATGGTGGAAAAGAGCACACAGTCAGTCTCAGAAGGCCCATGGAGAGGTTCTCACAAGCCTGGGAGGCACGACAGTGATGGCTGGGGGTTGTGGCGGTGGCTCCATGGCTTGGTCACTGGGCAGCCATCTTGGTGACCCCTGGAAGCTACTGTGGAGCGAGGGTCATGGGCCGAATTGTGTTCGGGTCAGTGCTCAGTATGTTGACGGTTCATGTTACCTGTGAATGTTTGGACAGTTTGCAGGGGGGGGGGGGGGATTGTTACATCACAGAGTTTGAATTTGGCTGTTTGAGAAGGTTTGAATCCTAAGCAACCTGCTTACACATAGTTTGAAGTACAGTAGACCAACATAGCTACTGTAGAAGGGCATGTGTGGAGTAGGCATAGTGGTGCTCATGTGATTTTAATTTTTCACAATCCCTACTCCTTATTTGAAACTTTGTTTTTGTGTTTAATTGTCATCCAGCAACTAGACTAAAATAGAATGTTTACAGTTAGGTAAAATACATAGTTTGTCCTGCTTTTCCGTTCATGTGTAGATGTATACAGTGTGTGTAGAGTTGTACAGTGTGTGTAGATGTGTACAGTGTGTGTAGATGTGTACAGTGTGTGTAGATGTGTACAATGTGTGTGGATGTGTACAGTGTGTGTAGATGTGTACAGTATGTATAGATGTGTACAGTATGTGTAGATGTGTACAGTATGTGTAGATGTGTACAGTGTGTGTAGATGTGTACAGTATGTGTAGAGGTGTACAGTATGTGTAGAGGTATAACCTGTGTGTAGATGTGTACAGTGTGTGTAGATGTGTACAGTGTGTGTAGAGGTGTACAGTGTGTGTAGAGGTATAACGTGTGTGTAGAGTTGTTCAGTGTGTGTAGAGGTGTTCAGTGTGTGTAGAGGTTTTCAGTGTGTGTAGAGGTGTACAGTATGTGTAGATGTGTACAGTGTGCACCGTATGTGTATATGTGTACAGTGTGTATAGATGTGTACAGTATGTGTAGATGTGTACAGTGTGTGTAGGTGTGTACAGTATGTGTAAATGTGTACAGTGTGTATATATGTGTACAGTATGTGTAGATGTGTACAGTGTGTGTACATTATGTGTAGATGTGGACAGTGTGTACAGTATGCGTAGATGTGTACAGTGTGTACAGTGTATATAGATGTGTACAGTATGTGTACATTATGTGTAGATGTGTACAGTGTAGAGGTCGACCGATTATGATTTTTCAACGCCGATGCCAATTATTGGAGGACCAAAAAAGCCGATACCGATTAATCGGACAATTTTTTTTGTATTTTTTATTTGTAATAATGACAACTACAACAATACTGAATTAACACTTATTTTAACTTAATATAAAACATCAATAAAATCAATTTAGCCTCAAATAAATAATGAAACATGTTCAATTTGGTTTAAATAATGCAAAAACAAAGTGTTGGAGAAGAAAGTAATGTGTGCCATGTAAAAATGTGTGCCATGTAAAAAATGTGCCATGTAAAAATGTGCCATGTAAAAATGTGCCATGTAAAAAAGCTAATGTTTAAGTTCCTTGCTCAGAACATAAGAACATATGAAAGTTGGTGGTTCCTTTTAACATGAGACTTCAATATTCCAAGGTAAGAGGTTGTAGTTAATATAGTATTTATAGGACTATTTCTCTCTATACCATTTGTATTTCATATACCTTTGACTATCTTATAGGCACTATAGTATTGCCAGTGTAACAGTATAGCTTCCGTCCTCCTCCTCGCCCCTACCTGGGCTCGAACCAGGAACACATCGACAACAGTCACACTCAAAGCATTGTTATCCATCGCTCCACAAAAGCCACGGCCCTTGCAGCGCAAGGGGAATAACTACTCCAAATCTAAAAGCGAGTGACGTTTGAAACAGTATTAGCGTACACCCAGCTAACTAGCTATCCATTTCATATTGGTTACACCAGCCATTAGGCTGATAGGCTTGAAGTCATAAACAGCGCTGTGCTTGCGAAGACGTGCTGTTTGAATGATTACGGGCCTGCTGCTGCTCATTCAGACTGCTCTATCAAATCAGACTTAATTATAACATAATAACACACAGAAATTCGAGCCTTTGGTCATTAATATGATCGAATCCGGAAACTATCATTTCGAAAGCAAAACGCTTATTATTTCAGTGAAATTCGGAACCGTTCGGTATCTAACAGGTGGCATCCATCAGTCTAAATATTCTTGCTACATTGCACAACCTTCAATGTATGTCATAATTAATGTCATAATTGGCAAATTAGTTCGCAATGAGCCAGGCAGCCCAAACTGTTGCAAATACCCTGACTCTGCGTGCAATGAACGCAAGAGAAATGACACAATTTCACCTGGTTAATATTGCCTGCTAAACTGGATTTGTAGTTATAACTAATGATTATGATTGATTGTTTTTTACAAGATAAGTTTAATGCTAGCTAGCAAATTACCTTGGCTTCTACTGCATTCACGTAACAGGCAGGCTACTCGTGGAGTGCAATGGTTAGAGCGTTGGACTAGTTAACTGCGGTTGCAAGATTGAAACCCCTGAGCTTACAAGGTGAAAATCTGTCGTTATGAAAACTTGAAATCGGCCCTAATTAATTGGCCATTCCGATTAATCGGTCGACCTCTAGTACAGTGTGTACAGTATGTATGTGCAGATGTGTACAGTATGTGTAGATGTGTACAGTGTATATAGATGTGTACAGTGTGTACAGTATGTGTAGATGTGTACAGTGTGTACAGTGTATATAGATGTTTACAGTATGTGTACAGTATGTGTAGAGTGTGTACAGTATGTGCAGATGTGTACATTATGTGTAGATGTGTACAGTGTGTACAGTATGTGCAAATGTGTACATTATGTGTAGATGTGTACAGTGTGTACAGTATGTGTAGATGTGTACAGTATGTGCAGATGTGTACAGTATGTGCATATGTGTACAGTATGTGTAGATGTGTACAGTGTGTACAGTGTATATAGATGTGTACAGTATGTGTAGATGTGTACAGTGTGTACAGTGTGTACAGTATGTGAAGATGTGTACAGTGTGTACAGTGTATATAGATGTGTACAGTATGTGTACAGTATGTGTAGATGTGTACAGTATGTACAGTATGTGCAGATGTATACATTATGTGTAGATGTGTACAGTGTGTACAGTATGTGTAGATGTGTACAGTATGTACAGTATGTGTAGGTGTGTACAGTATGTGTAGATGTGTACAGTGTGTACAGTATGTGCAGATGTGTACAGTATGTGCAGATGTGTACAGTATGTGTAGATGTGTACAGTGTGTACAGTATGTGCAGATGTGTACAGTATGTGCAGATGTGTACAGTATGTGTAGATGTGTACAGTGTGTACAGTATGTGTGGATGTGTACAGTGTGTACAGTATGTGTAGATGTGTACAGTATGTGTGGATGTGTACAGTGTGTACAGTATGTGTAGGTGTGTACAGTATGTGTAGACGTTTCTACTCTTGCCGGCATGGATCATTCTCCCCTCATTTTTTGTGTGTGTGTACATGTGTGTGCGTGTGTGTGTTTGAGCATGCATGTGTCTACCACATACACACCGCTCTGTCTTATGAGGGCCTGGCCAGCCAGTCCCCACTTATCAGACCTGGGTTCAAATACTATTTGAAATCTTTGTGTTTGTTTTAGCCTGCCTGTGGTGCCAGTTGGATGGGACTTTTTCATTAGTTCCATTTCAACTGGCAAACTCAGTCAAGCCCAGCTAAAGTACTTGATTTTATTTCAAATAGTATTGGAACCCAGGTCTGCCAGAAACACACACTCTTTCCGAGGCTGTCTGCCAATCTGTAGATTCCACAGGGTCAAGAGGTCACCCTGCCTCCCCACTACTTCCCTAACTCCTAGCGCCAAAACCCGGAGTGTACCACACTAATTATAGCAGCCGAGGAGCTATGAATAAGCAGTTTGGATTTGTCTTCAGAGTATTTATGGAAGATGCCAGTCGTCTTGTTAGGTAACTGTCGTTCTGTGCTGTTTTTTTTGCGTGGGAATTCTGGCCAAGTGGAAAAGCTATGTAGTCATCCATTGCGGGACAGTAACCATGTTTCCATCCACAGTGTTTATGCGAGTAAGGTCATGCCGTATGAAAATCCCAATAGGTGTGATGGAAACCTGAAGGGTCAGTACAATTTCATAAATGTCGACAGACAATTTGTTCGTTCGACGTTGTAGGATCTTTTTGTGTTTGTGAAGTTGATGATGCGACAATTGCGGTGAAAATATTGACATAATAAAACATCATGTCAAAGTAAACTTGGAGTCGTGTGATGATAGGCTACGTCGATAGGCTACGTCGATAGGCTACGTCGATAGGCTACGTCGATAGGCTACGTCGATAGGCTACGCCGTACTACCACTGCGACATGGGAAAGCATTAGGAGTTTATAGGCAGTTGAAATATGTTAGGATGAACTTCATGGTGGTAAAGGGATGGACGGTGATGAGCTTGATACACATTTTCTATAAATATTGAGGGTTTTATTTGAATGCCGTTGACATGGTGATCAATGCTTGGCTGCCAATTGTTACGGGATTCAGGAAGCTGGGCATTTGCCGTTAGTTCCTACTGTGAAGTAGAAACTAACTTAAATGTCTTCTTGAACATTTGAACTTTGATGTGCCTTAATAATAAACTTGTATGTGATCTTTAAATATTAATAAAAATGTAAATTACAAGCCTAGTTTAGCCAAGGAGAAAACACTGAGCTATATAGGAAAAAGGACAGGATACTCCCTGGCTAGCCATGATTGGCTGAGTTAATGGAGGGCTGGACATATCAAGAGATGAATCCTGATTGGTCTGTCATGTCACAGGTTTTTGTCAATGACAGAATCGGGGCTTCCCTGGTCAGTACATAGATAATCTTTGCTACATGCATATTTTTTTTTCCTCAAAGATTGGAAAGCTGCCGTGATCAACCCCCTCATCAAAGGGGAGACACTTCTCAATCCAAACTGCTGCAGACCTATATCTATCCTACCCTGCCTTTCTAAGGTCTTCGAAAGCCAAGTTAACAAACAGATCACCGATCATTTCGAATCCCACTGTACCTTCTCTGCTATGCAATCTGGTTTCCGAGCTGGTCATGGGTGCATCTCAGCAACGCTCAAGGTCCGGGCTGACTCTTTTCTCTGTATACATCAATGATGTCGCTCTCGCTGCTGGTGATTCTCTGATCCACCTCTTCGCAGACAACATCATTCTGTATAGTTCTGACCCTTCTTTGGACACTGTGTTAGCTAATCTCCAGACAAGCTTCAATGCCACACAACTCTCCTTCTGTGGCCTCCAACTGCTCTTAAATGCAAGTAAAACTAAATGCATGCTCTTCAACCGATCGCTGCCCGCACCTGCATGCCCGTACAGCATCACTACTCTGGACGGTTCTGACTTAGAATATGTGGACAACTACAAATACCTAGGTGTCTGGTTATACTGTAAACTCTCCTTCCAGACTCACACTAAGCATCTCCAATCCAAAATTAAATCTAGAACCGGCTTCCTATTTTGCAACAAAGCATCCTTCACTTATGCTGACAAACATACCCTCGTAAAACGGACTATCCTGCCAATCCTTGACTTTGGCCATGTCATTTACAAAATAGCCTCCAACACCATACTCAGCAAATTGGATTCAGTCTATCACAGTGTCATCCGTTTTGTCACCAAAGCCCCATATACTACCCACCACTGCGACCTGTATGCTCTTGTTGGCTGGCCCTCGCTTCATATTCGTCACCAAACCCACTGGCTCCAGGTCATCTATAAGTCTTTGCTAGGTAAAGCCCCGCCTTATCTCAGCTCACTGGTAACCATAGCAGCACCCACTCGTAGCACGCACTCCAGCAGGTGTATTTCACTGGTCACCCCCAAAGCCAATTCCTCCTTTGGCCGCCTTTCCTTCCAGTTCTCTGATGCCAATGACTGGAACGAATTGCAACTATCACTGAAGCCAACTACCTCATCCCCATACTGTTATTTATTTTATTGCTCCTTTGCACCCCAGTATCTCACATTCATCTTTTGCACATCTATCACTCCAGTGTTTAATTGCTAAATTGTAATTATTTCGCCACTATGGCTTATTTATTGCCTACCACCCTTGTCTTACCTCATTTGCACACACTGTATATAGACTTTTCTATTGTGTTATTGACTGTATGTTTGTTTATTCCATGTGTAACTCTGTGTTGTTGTTTGTGTCGCACTGCTTTGCTTTATCTTGGCCAGGTCGCAGTTGCAAATTGGAACTTGTTCTCAACAAGCCTACCTCGTTAAATAAAGGAGAAATAAATACAAAATATACATTTTCCTATAGTAGGTCTATTTTAACAGGTGTCATCCTGACAAAATATATCATATGAGTGGCCTGCTATTGGACCTTTCTTGTGCTTCTAAACTACACCTGTCAAAATCATTCCACAGAGGGTCATGTGTCTGGGTTTTTGCTCCTCCCTTGTACTTAATTGACGAATTAAGGTCACTGAGTAGTCAGGAACTCCCCTCACCTGGTTGTCTAGGTCTTAATTGAATAGAAAAATAAAAAAAACAGCAGACTCTAGTCCCTCCACGGAATGAGTTTGACACCCCTGTTCTAAACTGTTGATAATAGACCCAAACTGATCCAAATGGTTGCATAATCAGGCCTAGTGTAATGATGTTCGTCTGAGGAAGAAGGAATAGACCAATGCGCAGCGTGGTACATGTTCATATTTCCCTTTAATTAACTGAACACTAAATACAAAAGAACAAGTGAATAAATGAAAACCGAAACATGGTGCAAACGCTGAAATGGAAAACAACTACCCACAAACCACAGTGGGAAAGCAGGCTGCCTAAGTATGGTTCTCAATCAGAGACAACGATTGACAGCTGCCTCTGATTGGGAACCATACCAGGCCAAACACATAGAACTATAACACATAGAACAAAAACATAGAATGCCCAGCCCAACTCACGCCCTGAACAAACTAAAATAGAGACATAAAAAAGTGACTACGGTCAGGATGTGACACCTAGGCTGTAGGCAGTTATTTTGGCATGAAACAAAACAGGACTTTTGAGCAGTTATTAGCCTACATCACTACAATTTAATGGCTATAGACAATAATTGTGTACTCACTTCATAACAAGAATTACATTCCTCATTGCACTGTGTAGTTGTAGCCCAGGTGTGATAATTACCTTGTCTGAAAACGTAGGCCTAGGCCAAATCAATAGTGAAGCTTTGCGTACCCCGGGACAACAGAGCCCAGCCTGGAGGAACGCACAGATCTGACATTTCATAATCCGTTAACTTTTTGTCTTGCACCCTGGCAGGTAAATATTTAGCCTATATCCCTAACATTTAGCTCATGAATGGCCTAATATCTAGCTAATATTTAGCTTAATTACTTGGGCTACACATCACTAGCCTCTCCCTTCCAGCTGAGTGGCAGGTAGCCTAGCGGTTAAGAGCGTTGTGCCGGTAACCGACAGGTCGCTAGTTCTGAGCCGACTAAGTCAAAAATATGTCAATGTACCCTTGCGCAAAGCGCTTAAACCTAATTGCTCCTGTATGTTGCTCTGGATAAGAGCATCTGATAAATAACTAAAACGATCGTTTGTGCTATAGACTACAAATACTATAGGACATTCATATTTTATATATGAAAGAAGCAGACTTGTTTTTACTAATTGCTGAATGTAAAACAGGCCTACCACCTTATTAATAGGCCTACAGCGTGCAGTAGGATGCGTTGATCAGTTGATTGACAGGTTTAAGACCGTATAACGATAAGCTATCCTCTGGTGTGGATGCTCGCCAACATTTTTAGAGTTACGTAGCCTATAGTTTATCGTTATAGACATTGGCTTGGTGGATGGATGGTCCTTAACTCTGACAACAGAACTAACCTAATTATCACAACAGAACTAACCTAATTATCACAACAGAACTACCAGTAGGTATAACTAATGTTAGTGGACTTGAATTAAAAACATTTAAATATAAAAATACATTTATACTTGTTTGCTTTACTTTTATGCTCTATAGATGAACTCCTTCAAATAATTAACTCTGTCATCTTTGCCACCGGCGTGCTGCAGTCGGGAGGTAACGTGGAAGTGGAGTCCAGCACTTCCGTTGTTTGGCTGTGCTCATAGAAACTTTTGACAATTAGGTGGGTACACTGTCATAACCTGCTTTAACATGTAAGGTTGTTGGTTACATTGGAACAACACAAGCATTTATTGTCTAATTTACTGAAGCATTAGACCATACAGGTACAGTAAAGTAAACTCTTGAAGGACACTGGAAGTTGATAGGAGCTTCTTGCTGAATGTCCTCTTTACTTCAAATGATTTCCATGAAAAGTGTGGAGACATCCTCAAGGGAAATATCAAATAGGATTTCCTCTTCATCCTAGTGGGGAAATATGTGTCTCTTTCTACCCGTACACCCAATCGAACATAATGTTTCTGCCACTGTCTCTTATTACGGAAAAAGAGCTTCTAGATATCAGGACAGCAATTACTCACCCCGTACTGGAAGAAGATATTTTTTTCTTTAAAGAGTTGGACACAAAGGATTTACTCCAGACACCCGACAAGGCCCTCATCCCCGTCATTCGAAGGAGAAAGAAATGGAGATATCGGGGATGTAGGTCTGGGTGCCTTGTAAGGATCCGACGGCGAGTGGGTAATCTGCCTTAACCATCAATCCTATTAGCCAACGTACAATCAATGGATAATAAAATAGATGAACTACGAGCACTTATATCGTACCAACGGGATATTAAAAACTGTAGTATCTTATGTTTCACTGAGTCGTGGCTGAACGACGACATGATTAACATACAGCTGGCAGGTTTTACACTTTTTCGGCAGGATAGAACAGCGTGGTGGTCTATGTATGTTTGTAAACAACAGCTGATGCACGAAATCTAAGGAAGTCTCAAGGTTTTGCTCACCTGAGGTAGAGTATCTCACGATAAGCTGTAGACCACACTATTTACCAAGATAAATGTCATCTATATTCTTCGTAGCTGTCTATTTACCACCACAAACTGATGCTGGCACTAAGACCGCACTCATTGAGCTGAATACGGCCATAAGCAAACCATTCATCCAGAGGCCGGCGCTCCTAGTTTCCGGGGACTTTATGCAGGGAAACTTAAATCTGTTTTACCTCATTTCTACCAGCATGTTAAATGTGCAACCAGAGGGAAAAAACTGTAGACCAGCTCTTTCCTGCTGCTCCTCTCTGTTTATCATCTATGCAGAGTCACTTTAACTCTACCTACATGTACATATTACCTCAATTATCTCGACTAACTGGTGCCCCCACACATCGACTCAGTACCGGTACCCCCTGTATATAGCCTCGCTAGTATTATTTTACTGCTGCTCTTTCATTTTTTTAAATATATAAATGTTACCTTTATTTAACGAGGCAAGTCAGTTAAAAACAAATTCTTATTTTCAATGACGGCCTAGGAACAGTGGGTTAACTGCCTGTTCAGGGGCAGAACGACAGATTTGTACCTTGTCAGCTCAGGGATTTGATCTTGCAACCTTTCAGTTTCTAGTCCAACACTCTAACCACTAGGCTACGCTGCCACCCAAATATTTGTTACTGTTATTTTTTATATATTTTTTACTGTCCAAATACATGTGGAGGGGAGAGTATATGACCATGCATATACACACCCCTCCATATATTTGCTGGTGGAGGCTTGTAACTTATAGGGTCTTTGTTTAAGTCATAGGACTTATGGGGTTGATCATTATAAAGCTTGACCCTAACTAAGCTAACCTGGTCCCAGATCGGTTTGTGCTGTATAGCACAATGACCATAGCAGTTGGCAAGACGTCACAACCAGATCTGGGATCAGTCTGTAACTAAAAAAAGACTGATTTTGTTAGGGGTGACAACCTTTTTAACCCTTGCCACTTAGGAACGTAGCCCTTTCCTACAGTCAAATGACTAGTGACCTCATGGGTGGAACGTTATTCATATTCTTCAGAATATAATCATTAATAAACATTACAAAACAAAAACTCAGAAAATCTGCTGTTTCTATGTCAAACAGTGTTGTTATATTTCAGTCTTCTGTGATGTATATAACGTGTAATATTGGGATAAAAACTACAAATGTAACACATTTCGACTGTATGTCTGACATGATACAGGTGTCCTCTTTTTAAAGCCCATAACCATGTGTGTGAGGTGTATACATTTGTCTCAAAGTAGATTTGTTTAAGACTACCAAGAAACACTCTGTGTGACCCTGATTTAGCCCACTGCAGTAAAAGGATAAAGGGATATGAAGGTGTGTGTGTGTGCGTGTGTGCGTGTGTGTGTGCGCGTGTGTGCGTGTGCGTGTGCATGTGTGTGTGTGTGTAGCTGGTGTAGAGAGTCAGGCACAGGACAGCAGATATGAGTAATCAACGTACTTTACTCAAAAATACAATAATACAAGGCAACATAGCGAGCCCACAAAAAACAGACCAATGTACAATGAACAATCACTCACAAACACAACATGGGGAACAGAGGGTTAAATAATAAGTAATTGGTTGACTGAAGCCAGGTGTGAAGGACAAAGACAGAACAAATGGAAAATGAAAAGTGGATCGGCGGTGGCTAGACACCCGGTGACGTCGACCGCCGAACGCCACCCGAACAAGGAGAGGGACCGACTTCGGTGGAAGTTGTGACAGTGTGTGTGTGTGTGAACATGCATGGTCATATATTCTCCCCTCCATATATATTAGGACAGTGAAGTAGTTTTTTTAATTTGGCTCTATACTCTATAATGAATGTCACCTTTTAATTGAGGGTATTTTCATACATACAGGTATCTGTTTTAACATTTAGAAATGAAAGCACTTTATGGATCTAGTCCCCCCATTTGAAGAAATCATAAATATTGTGATAAATTCACTTACAGTGTATTAAAGTAGTCAAAAGTTTAGTGTTGGTCCCATATTCCTAGCACTTAATGACAACATCAAGCGTGTGACTCTTTGTTGGATGTTTTGAAGCTTGTTTTGGTTGTATTTCGGATTATATTTTGCCCAATAGCAACTCAATTATGACTAATGAATTCTGTCATTTTGGAGTCACTTTTATTGTAAGTAAGAACATGTTTCTGAGCATGATTACGGATAATCATGAATGAACCGTGATTCATGATGAGTGAGATGGAACATAGATGATCCCCTCCAAAATGCTAATCTCCCCTGTTATTGGTAATAGTGAGAGGTTTGCATGCAGTGTTTTTTATGGATAAAAAAGAGGCTTAGGTGGTGGGCATGGCACCACGAAAAATATTGAAATATAACCATAGCATATCTCTAGCGCATTCATGTCATGCTATGCAAGGGCTCATAGTTAGGTATCTCAATAGATGCATCGTTACAATGACAGCGTAGTGTCATCATAATGGCTGTTCTCAAAAGTGTGCTTCTGCCATACCAGTTAGTGAACATGCTAAAAGTCCAAGCCACATTTGGAGAAGTATGCCGATATATAGCCTTCACCAGCCCGGTAAAGGCCCATGACTTACCTTCTGCTTCTCCCTGAGGTCAATGGTGCATGAAGATCACCGCAGAGTTGAATCCTCAGGGTAAACTGTATGCGTCACATCGTGTAGCTGAGGGTCATAACTCTTTCGTAACTCATTAACAGTCCTCCGCCACATTAAGTTGGTGTCTATTTATGAATTCATACATGAACACTTCGCGTGGGCGTTATAGACCAGTATTACCAATTTCATTGTGATGTGGAGGAGGACTGTTAATGAGTTACGAAAGAATTATTATGACCCTCAGCTACACGATTTGATCCGTGAAACATCCCCTGCGGATTCAACCCTGTGGTGATCTTCATGCACCATTGACCTCTGGGAAGAAGAAGCAGAAGGTAGGTTACGGGCCTTTACCGGCCATTGGCCTCTACCAATGAGGCCAATGGTGACTTTAAAACAGTTACAGAGTTTAATGGCTGTGATAGAGGAAAACTGAGGTTGGATCAACAACATTGTAGTTACTCCAAAATACTAACCTAATTGACAGAGTGAAAAGAGGGAAGAATAAAAAAATATTCCAAAACATGCATCCTGTTTGCATCAAGGCACTAAAGCAAAAATGTGGCAAAGCAATTCACTTTTTGTCCAAAATACAAAGTTTTATGTCTGGGGCAAATCCAATACAACACATTATTGAGTACCTCTCTCCATATTTACAAGCATAGTGGTGGCTAGATATTACTGCACAGTCGGAACTAGAAGCACAAGCGTTTCGCTACACTCGCATTAACATCTGCTAAACATGTGTATGTGACAAATAAAATTAGATTTGATTTGATTTTTGATCATGTTATGGGTATGCTAATAATCATTAAGGACTGGGGAGTTTTTCAGGATAAAAAACCTACTGAATGGAGCTAAGCACAGGCAAAATCTTAAAGGAAAACCTGGTTCAGTCTTCTACTTTCCTTCAGACACTGGAAGATGAATTCACCTTTCAGCAGGACAATAACAGTGGCCGAGTTACAGTTTTGACTTAAATCTGCTTGAAAATCTATGGCAAGACTTAAAAAGGGTTGTCTAGCAATGATCAACAACAATTTGACAGAGCTTGAAGAAATTTGAAAAGAATAATGGGCACATGTTGCACAATCCATGTGTGGAAAGCTCTTTTACCCAGAAAGACTCACAGTGTCACGACTTCCGCCGAAGTGGGCTCCTCTCCTTTTTCATTCGGCGGTCGACGTCGCCGGCTTTCTAGCCATCGCCGCTCCATTTTTCATGTATCCATTTGTTTTGTCTTGTTCCCTGCACACATGGTTTTCATTCCCCAATCAATCCATGTATATTTATTCCTCTCTTCCCCATCATGTCTTTGTGTAAGATTGTTTGTGTTATTTTGGAATTGTGGATATTGTTACGCGCATTACTTTTTGTCTATGTTCCGTGTTTATGTTACGTTGTGCTGTCATTTTAGACCGGAATAAAAAAGTGTGCCTGTTCACTACACTCTGCTCTCCTGCACCTGACTTCGCCTCCGATAGGTGATGCTGCCAAAGGTGAAGCTGCTAACATGTGAATACTTATGTCAATGAGATATTTCTGTATTTCATTTTCGATAAAATGCAAAGATTTCTAAAAAATATGTTTTCACTTTGTCATTCTGTGGGTAATGTGTGTAGATGGGTGACCAAAAAAAAGCTATTAAACCCATGTTGAATTCAGGCTGTAACACAACAACATGTGGAAGAAGTCAAGGGGTGTGAAAACTTTCTGAACTTGTATGAACACACCCTCAAATAAAAGGTGACGTTCTATACTGTCGCCTCACATGAAACATTTCATCTCAAATCCCAAAATGCAAGTGTACAGATATACAACTTTAAATTGTAGCTTCACTGGCCAAATACATATGGAGGTGGAGTGTATGTGTATACCACAGGAGGCTGGTGAGGGGAGGACGACTCATAATCATGTCTGTAACGGAGCAGAAAGGAATGGCATCAAACACCTGGAAACCGTGTGTTTGATGTACAGTATTTGATACCATTCCACTGATTCGACCCCAGTCATTACCACAAGCCTGTTCTCCCCAATGAAGCTGCCACCAACATCCTGTGGTGTATAGGTGTGTGTGCGTGCTTATGTCTCTGTCTCTGTCCCTCTTTGTCTGTGTTTCTCTCTCTGTCTCTGTGCTGTGCGTGTCTCTGTCTCTGTCTCTCTCTGTGCTGTGCGTGTCTCTCTCTCTCTCTGTCTCTGTCTCTCTCTGTGCTGTGCGTGTCTCTCTCTCTGTCTCTGTCTCTCTCTGTGCTGTGCGTGTCTCTCTCTCTGTCTCTGTCTCTCTCTGTGCTGTGTGTGTCTCTGTCTCTGTCACTATCCCTCTCTGTACTGTGTGTGTCTCACTTTCTGTTTCTGTCACTATCCCTCACCTTGCTGTGTGTGTGTCTCTTTTTGTTTCTGTCACTATCCCTCACCTTGCTGTGTGTGTGTCTCTCTGTCTCTGTCCCTCTCTGTGCTGTGTGTATGTGTCTCTGTCTGTGTCTCTCTCTATGCTGTGTGTATGTGTCTCTGTCTGTGTCTCTCTCTGTGCTGTGTGTGTCTCTCTGTCTCTGTCCCTCTCTGTGCTCTGTGTATGTGTCTCTGTCTGTGTCTCTGTCTCTGTCCCTCACTGTACTGTGTGTGTCTCTCTGTCTCTGTCCCTCTCTGTGCTGTGTGTATGTGTCTCTGTCTCTGTCCCTCACTGTACTGTGTGTGTCTCTCTGTCTCTGTCACTCACTGTACTGTGTGTGTCTCTTTCTGTTTCTGTCAC
The DNA here is from genome assembly GCF_036934945.1 of Oncorhynchus masou masou. Lineage (NCBI taxonomy): Eukaryota > Metazoa > Chordata > Actinopteri > Salmoniformes > Salmonidae > Oncorhynchus > Oncorhynchus masou. The sequence continues at coordinate 14,898,003 of NC_088215.1, forward strand.
TATCCCTCACCTTGCTGTGTGTGTGTCTCTCTGTCTCTGTCCCTCTCTGTGCTCTGTGTATGTGTATCTGTCTGTGTCTCTGTCTCTGTCCCTCTCTGTACTGTCTTTCTCTCTGTCTCTCTCTGTGCTGTGTGTGTCTCTCTGTCTCTCTCTGTGCTGTGTGTGTCTCTCTCTGTGCTGTGTGTATGTGTCTCTGTCTGTGTCTCTGTCCCTGTCCCTCTCTGTGCTGTGTGTATGTGTCTCTGTCTGTGTCTCTGTCCCTGTCCCTCTCTGTGCTGTGTGTGTGTGTGTGTCTCTCTCTGTGCTGTGTGTATGTGTCTCTGTCTGTGTCTCTGTCCCTGTCCCTGTCCCTCTCTGTGCTGTGTGTATGCGTCTCTGTCTGTGTCTCTGTCCCTGTCCCTCTCTGTGCTGTGTGTGTGTGTGTGTGTGTCTTTCTGTCTCTGTCCCTCTATGTGCTGTGTGTGTGGCTTACTTGAGTGCTGTTGTCACCTTACACCTGGCCTAACTAGATCTATCTGGTTTACAGAGGTTATATTGGTGTGTTGTGTTGGGAAGGCACGGTTAATTACTGCAGTGGGCTAAATCAGGGTCACACAGAGTGTTTCTTGGTAGTCTTAAACAAATCTACTTTGAGACAAATGTATACACCTCACACACATGGTTATGGGTTTAAAAACAGAAGACACCTGTACCATTTCAGATATAGAATTGAAATGTATTACATTTTGTGTTCGCATCCCAATATTACACTTTATACACAACACAGAAGACTGAAATATTTTTTCTGTTACAGTTTATATACGTAAATCAGTCAATTTAAATAAATTCACTAGGCCCTAAATGACTACAGACCCGTAGCACTCACGTCTGTAGCCATGAAGTGCATTGAAAGGCTGGTAATGGCTCACATCAACACCATTGTCCCAGAAACCCTAGATCCACTCCAATTTGCATACCGCCCAAATAGATCCACAGTTGATGCAATCTCTATTGCACTCCACACTGCCCTTTCCCACCTGGACAAAAGGAACACCTATGTGAGAATGCTATTCATTGACTACAGCTCGGTGTTCAACACCATAGTGCCCTCAAAGCTCATCAATAAGCTAAGGACCCTGGGACTAAACACCTCCCTCTGCAACTGGATCCTGGACTTCCTGACGGGCCACCCCCAGGTGGTGAGGGTAGGTAGCTACATATCTGCCATGCTGATCCTCAACACTGCAGCTCCCCTGGGGTGCGTGCTCAGTCCCCTCCTGTACTCTCTGTCCAGGGCCAGGCACGACTCTAACACCATCATTAAGTTTGCAGACGACACAACAGTGGTAGGCCTGATCATCGACAACAACGAGACAGCCTATAGGGAGGAGGTCAGAGACCTGGCCGGATGGTGCCAGAATAACAACCTCTCCCTCAACGTAACCAAGACTAAGGAGATGATTGTGGACTACAGGAAAAAAAGCACCGAGCATGCCCACATTCTCATCGACAGGGCTGTAGTGGAGCAGGTTGAGAGCTTCAAGTTCCTTGGTGTCCACATCAACAACAAACTAGAATTGTCCAAACACACCAAGACAGTCGTGAAGAGGGCACGGCAAAGCCTATTCCCCGTCAGGAAACTAAAAAGATTTGGCATGGGTCCTGAGATCCTCAAAAGGTTCTACAGCTGCAACATCGAGAGCATCCTGACCGGTTGCCTCACTGCCTGGTACGGCAACTGCTCGGCCTCCGACCGCAAGGCACTTCAGAGGGTAGTGTGTACGGCCCAGTACATCACTGGGGCAAAGCTGCCTGACATCCAAGACCTCTACACCTTGCGGTGTCAGTGGAAGGCCCTAAAATTGTCAAAGACCCCAGCCACCCCAGTTATAGACTGTTCTCTCTACTACCGCATGGCAAGCGGTACCGCGTGCCAAGTCTAGGACAAAAAGGCTTCTCAACAGTTTTTACCCCCAAGCCATAAGACTCCTAAACAGGTAACCAAATGGACTTACCCAGACTATTTGCATTGTGTGCCTCCCCCCCAAGCTGCTGCTACTCTCTGTTTATCATATATGCATAGTCCCTTTAACTATACATTCATGTACATACTACCTCAATTGGCCCGACCAACCAGTGCTCCCGCACATTGGCTAACCGGGCTATCTGCATTGTGTCCCGCCACCCGCCAACCCCTCTTTTTACGCTACTGCTACTCTCTGTTATGATTATGATTTTTCAACGCCGATACCGATTATTGGAGGACCAAAAAAGCCGATGCCGATTAATCGGCCAATTCTTTAAAATGTATTTTTAATAATGGCAATTACAACAATACTGAATGAACACTTATTTTAACTTAACATAATACATCAATAAAATCAATTTAGCCTCAAGTAAATAATGAAACATGTTCAATTTGGTTTAAATAATGCAAAAACTAAGTGTTGGAGAAGAAAGTAAAAGTGCAATATGTGCTATGTAAGAAAGCTAACGTTTCAGTTCGTTGCTCAGAACATGAGAACATATGAAAGCTGGTGGTTCCTTTTAACATGAGTCTTCAATATTCCCAGGTAAGAAGTTTTAGGTTGAAGTTATTATAGGAATTATAGGACTATTTCCCTCTATACCATTTGTATTTCATTAACCTTTGACTATTGGATGTTCTTATAGGCACTTTAGTATTGCCAGTGTAACAGTATAGCTTCCGTCCCTCTCCTCGCTCCTCCCTGGGCTCAAACTAGCAACACAACGACAACAACCACCATCAAAGCAGCGTTACCCATGCAGAGCAAGGGGAACAACTACTAGAAGGCTCAGAGCGAGTGACGTTTGAAATGCTATTAGCGCACGCTAACTAGCTAGCCATTTCACTTTGGTTACACCAGCCTCATCTCAGGAGTTGATGGGCTTGAAGTCATAAACAGCGCAATGCTTGACACACAACGAAGAGCTGGTGGCAAAACGCACGAAAGTGCTGTTTGAATTCATGTTTGCGCGCCTGCTTCTGCCTACCACCGCTCAGTCAGATACTTAGATACTTGTATGCTTGTATGCTCAGTCAGATTATATGCAACGCAGGATACACTAGATAATATCTAGTAATATCATCAACCATGTGTAGTTAACTAGTGATTATGATTGATTGTTTTTTATAAGATAAGTTTAATGCTAGCTAGCAACTTACCTTGGCTTACTGCATTCGCGTAACAGGCAGTCTCCTTCTGGAGTGCAACGAGAGAGAGGCAGGTCGTTATTGGATCCCCCGAGCTGACAAGGTGAAAATCTGTCCTTCTGCCCCTGAACGAGGCAGTTAACCCAACGTTCCTAGGCTGTCATTGAAAGTAAGAATGTGTTCTTAAAACTGACTTGCCTAGTTAAATAAAGGTATAAAAAAAATGTAGCCGTCAAATCGGTGCCCAAAAATACCAATTTCCGATTGAAAACTTGAAATCGGCCCTAATTAATCGGCCATTCCGATTAATCGGCCGACCTCTACTCTCTGTTCATCATATATGCATAGTCACTTTAACCATACCTACATGTACATACTACCTCAATAAGCCTGACTAACCGTTGTCTGTATATAGCCTTGCTACTGTTATTTTCAAATATCTTTTTACCGTTGTTTTATTTCTTTACTTACCTACACGCACACACACACACACACACACACACACACACACACATGCCCTTTTTTCCCCACTATTGGTTAGAGCCTGTAAGTAAGCATTTCACTGTAAGATCTACACTTGTTGTATTCGGCGCACGTGACAAATAAACTTTGATTTGATTTGATCTATGGATTTCCCATTCAGGGCAGGGGCCCACCCACTTGGGAGCCAGGCCCAGCCAATCAGAATGAGTTTTTCCCCATAAAAGGGCCTTATTACAGACAGAAATACTCCTTAGTTTCGTCAGCTGTCTGGGTGGCTGGTATGTCTGGGTGGCTGTTATCAGATGATCCCGCAGGTGAAGAAGCCGGATGTTGAGGTCCTGGGCTAGCGTGGTTACACGTGGTCTGCGTTTATGAGCTGGTTAGACTTACTGCCAAATTCTCTAAAATGACGTTGGAGGCGGCATATGGTAGAGAAATTAACATTAAATGCTCTGGCAATAGCTTTGGTGGACATTCCTGCAGTCAGCATGCCAATTGCATGCACCCTCAAAACTTGAGGAATCTGTGGCATGGCGTTGTGTGGCAAAACTGCACATTTTAGAGTGGCCTTTTATTTCCCCCAGTACAAGGAAAATGAAAGCAGCATCAGGTTCTTGATATTCCACACCTGTCAGGTGGATGGATTCTCTTGTTAAAGGAGAAATGCTCACTAACAGGGATGGAAACAAATTTGTTCAAAAGAAAGAAGCTTTTTGTGCGTATGGAACTTTTGGGACCAACACTTTACATGTTGCGTTTATATATTTTTTCAGTATTTAACAAAACTGTTTGACATAGAAACACCATATTTTCTGTTTTTTTAATTTTTATAATGAAGAAGAATATGAATAACATTCCACAATGAGGCTAGTAGGTCATTTGACTGCAGGAAAGGGCTAAGTTAACACACATTCCAGGGTTGGTTTCTACTCGATCTGCAACACCTGTGTATTTGGAGTGATTTCCCTCTGATCAACATGGAGCTGTTCTGTTTTCCAACTACCTCAGGTGCTCAGAGTAACACAGTGTAGAGGGATTGTTGCTGAAGTACTTGACTGGATCCATTTACCCCATTGAGGGACCAGAGTGAGAAAGAGAGAGAGAGAGAACCTTAGTATTTAAACTATGCCCTATCTGCATCTAAACGACACCACAAGCTCCAAGACAATCTGATCACACAGTAGTGACTTCGGTCAGTGAGAATATCGCCCGGGAGGGCGGGAACGGAAACTTCATTTTCTGGGCTAATATTAGCCCGGGCCGGACCTCCTCTGGAAAATTCCTTTCAAATGATCACTCGCTGAGAAAAGGCAAAGAATTTGTTTAGCGTTTTGGTTGACAGTATTTTGCATGGATGGGTTTTTGCAGACAGTGGCTATGTAGTAGAGGGTCCTGGGAAAACAGATTTCTTTCCATCAGATGACCAATGGAATGATTGTCATTGCTGTGTGCCAGACAGTAGAACATGGTTTCTTATTTTATACTGATTGATACAGATCAATACAGTCACGCCAAGAGCTTGATATCATGTCATGGTACACCATCACAGTAGGCTACTGTTACCACTGTATTACTAGTGTTACCATCTCACTGTTACTACTGTATTATACTAGTGTTACTATGTTACTGTTACCACTGTATTACTAGTGTTACTATGTTACTGTTACTACTGTATTACTAGTGTTACCATCTCAGTGTTACTACTGTATTATACTAGTGTTACTATGTTACTGTTACTACTGTATTACTAGTGTTACCATCTCAGTGTTACTACTGTATTATACTAGTGTTACTATGTTACTGTTACTACTGTATTATACTAGTGTTACTATGTCACTGTTACTACTGTATTACTAGTGTTACCATCTCACTGTTACTACTGTATTATACTAGTGTTACTATGTTACTGTTACTACTGTATTACTAGTGTTACCATCTCACTGTTACTACTGTATTATACTAGTGTTACTATGTTACTGTTACTACTGTATTATACTAGTGTTACTATGTCACTGTTACTACTGTATTACTAGTGTTACCATCTCACTGTTACTACTGTATTATACTAGTGTTACCATCTCACTGTTACTACTATATTATACTAGTGTTACTATGTTACTGTTACTACTGTATTACTAGTGTTACCATCTCAGTGTTACTACTGTATTATACTAGTGTTACTATGTCACTGTTACTACTGTATTACTAGTGTTACCATCTCACTGTTACTACTGTATTATACTAGTGTTACTATGTTACTGTTACTACTGTATTATACTAGTGTTACTATGTTACTGTTACTACTGTATTATACTAGTGTTACCATCTCACTGTTACTACTGTATTATACTAGTGTTACTATGTTACTGTTACTACTGTATTATACTAGTGTTACTATGTTACTGTTACTACTGTATTACTAGTGTTACTATGTCACTGTTACTACTGTATTACTAGTGTTACCATCTCACTGTTACTACTGTATTATACTAGTGTTACCATCTCACTGTTACTACTGTATTACTAGTGTTACTATGTTACTGTTACTACTGTATTATACTAGTGTTACTATGTTACTGTTACTACTGTATTATACTAGTGTTACTATGTTACTGTTACTACTGTATTATACTAGTGTTACTATGTTACTGTTACTACTGTATTATACTAGTGTTACCATCTCACTGTTACTACTGTATTACTAGTGTTACTATGTTACTGTTACTACTGTATTACTAGTGTTACTATGTTACTGTTACTACTGTATTATACTAGTGTTACCATCTCACTGTTACTACTGTATTATACTAGTGTTACCATCTCACTGTTACTACTGTATTATACTAGTGTTACTATGTCACTGTTACTACTGTATTATACTAGTGTTACTATGTTACTGTTACTACTGTATTATACTAGTGTTACTATGTTACTGTTACTACTGTATTATACTAGTGTTACTATGTTACTGTTACTACTGTATTATACTAGTGTTACTATGTTACTGTTACTACTGTATTATACTAGTGTTACCATCTCACTGTTACTACTGTATTATACTAGTGTTACTATCTCACTGTTACTACTGTATTATACTAGTGTTACTATGTTACTGTTACTACTGTATTATGCTAGTGTTACTATGTTACTGTTACTACTGTATTACTAGTGTTACCATCTCACTGTTACTACTGTATTATACTAGTGTTACCATCTCACTGTTACTACTGTATTACTAGTGTTACTATGTTACTGTTACTACGGTATTACTAGTGTTACCATCTCAGTGTTACTACTGTATTATACTAGTGTTACTATGTTACTGTTACTACTGTATTATACTAGTGTTACTATGTCACTGTTACTACTGTATTACTAGTGTTACCATCTCACTGTTACTACTGTATTATACTAGTGTTACCATCTCACTGTTACTACTGTATTACTAGTATTACTATCTCACTGTTACTACTGTATTATACTAGTGTTACTATGTTACTGTTACTACTGTATTATACTAGTGTTACTATGTTACTGTTACTAATGTATTACTAGTGTTACCATCTCACTGTTACTACTGTATTATACTAGTGTTACTATGTTACTGTTACTACTGTATTATACTAGTGTTACTATGTTACTGTTACTACTGTATTATACTAGTGTTACCATCCCACTGTTACTACTGTATTACTAGTGTTACTATGTTACTGTTACTACTGTATTATACTAGTGTTACCATCTCACTGTTACTACTGTATTATACTAGTGTTACTATCTCACTGTTACTACTGTATTACTAGTGTTACTATGTTACTGTTACTACTGTATTATACTAGTGTTACTATGTTACTGTTACTACTGTATTATACTAGTGTTACCATCTCACTGTTACTACGGTATTACTAGTGTTACTATGTTACTGTTACTACTGTATTACTAGTGTTACTATGTTACTGTTACTACTGTATTACTAGTGTTACCATCTCACTGTTACTACTGTATTATACTAGTGTTACCATGTCACTGTTACTACTGTATTATACTAGTGTTACTTTGTTACTGTTACTACTGTATTATACTAGTGTTACCATCTCACTGTTACTACGGTATTAAACTAGTGTTACTATGTTACTGTTACTACTGTATTATACTAGTGTTACTATGTTACTACTGTATTACTAGTGTTACCATCTCACTGTTACTACTGTATTATACTAGTGTTACTATGTTACTGTTACTACTGTATTATACTAGTGTTACTTTGTTACTGTTACTACTGTATTATACTAGTGTTACCATCTCACTGTTACTACGGTATTACTAGTGTTACTATGTTACTGCTACTACTGTATTACTAGTGTTACTATGTTACTGTTACTACTGTATTACTAGTGTTACCATCTCACTGTTACTACTATATTACTAGTGTTACCATATCACTGTTACTACTGTATTATACTAGTGTTACCATGTCACTGTTACTACTGTATTACTAGTATTACTATCTCACTGTTACTACTGTATTATACTAGTGTTACTATGTTACTGTTACTACTGTATTATACTAGTGTTACTATGTTACTACTGTATTACTAGTGTTACCATCTCACTGTTACTACTGTATTACTAGTATTACTATCTCACTGTTACTACTGTATTATACTAGTGTTACCATCTCACTGTTACTACTGTATTATACTAGTGTTACTATGTCACTGTTACTACTGTATTACTAGTGTTACCATCTCACTGTTACTACTGTATTATACTAGTGTTACTATGTTACTGTTACTACCGTATTATACGAGTGTTGCTATGTTACTGTTACTACTGTATTACTAGTGTTACCATCCCACTGTTACTACTGTATTATACTAGTGTTACTATGTTACTGTTACTACTGTATTATACTAGTGTTACCATCTCACTGTTACTGCTGTATTACTAGTGTTACTATGTCACTGTTACTACTGTATTATACTAGTGTTAATATGTTACTGTTACTACTGTATTACTAGTGTTACCATCTCACTGTTACTACTGTATTATACTAGTGTTACTATGTTACTGTTACTACTGTATTATACTAGTGTTACTATGTTACTGTTACTACTGTATTATACTAGTGTTACTATGTTACTGTTACTACTGTATTATACTAGTGTTACTATGTTACTGTTACTACTGTATTACTAGTGTTACTATGTAACTGTTACTACTGTATTATACTAGTGTTACTATGTTACTGTTACTACTGTATTATACTAGTGTTACTAGGTTACTGTTACTACTGTGTTACTAGTGTTACTAACTTACTCACTGTTACTTTCTGCAAGCTTTTATTAAGTTTGTTGAAGCACCCCGTATGTTCATACATATCATATGGTAAAATAAAAAATAAAATAATAAATAAACTTTTCTCAGTACTTTGTTGAAGCACCTTTGGCAGCGATTTAAGCCGTGAGTCTTCTTAGGTATGATGCTACAAGCTTGGCACACCTGTATTTGGGGAGTTTCTCTCATTCTTCTCTGCAGATCCTATCAAACTCTGTCAGGTTGCATTGGGAGCGTCGCTGCACAGCTATTCTCATGTCTCTCCAGAGATGTTTGATCGGGTTAAAGTCCGGGCTCTGGCTTGGGCCTCTCAAGGACATTCAGAGACTTGTCCTGAAGCCACTCCTGTGTGCTCTTGGCTGTGTGCTTTGGGTCATTGTCCTGTTGGAAGGTGAACCTTTGCCCCAGTCTGAGCAGGTTTTCATCAAGGATCTCTCTGTACTTTGCTCTGTTCATCTTTGCCTCGATCTTGACTAGTCTCCCAGTCCCATTCCGCTGAAAAACATCCCCACAGCATGATGCTGCCACTACCATGCTTCACTGTAGGGATGGCACCAGGTTTCCTCCATACATGCCACTTGGCATTCAGGCCAAAGAGTTCAATCTTGGTTTCATCAGACTAGATCATCTTGTTTCTCATGGTCTGAGTCCTGTAGGTCCCTTTTGACAAACTCCAAGTGGGTTGTCATGTGCCTTTTACTGAGGAGTGGCTTCCATCTGGCCACTCTACCATAAAGGCCTGATTGGCGGAGTGCTACAGAGATGGTCGTCCTTCTGGAAGGTTCTCCCATCCCCACAGAGGAACTCTGGACCTCTGTCAGAGTGACCATCGGGTTCTTGGTCACCTCCCTGACCAAGGCCCTTCTCCCCTGATTGCTCAGTTTGGTTGGGCGGCCAGCTCTTGGAAGAGTCTTGGATGGTTCCAAACTTCTTCCATTTAAGAATGATGTGGCCACTGTGTTCTTGGGGACCTTCAATGCTGCAGGACATTTTTGGTACCCTTCCCCAGATCTGTGCCTCGACACAATCCTGTCTCTGTGAGCTCTATGGACAATTCCTTTGACCTCATGGCTTGGTTGTTGCTCTGACATACACTGTCAACTGTGGGACCTTATACAGACAGGTGTGTGCCTTTCCAAATCATGTCCAATCAATTTAATTTACCACAGGTGGACTGCAATCAAGTTCTAGAAACATTTAAAAGAGATCAATGGAAACAGGATGCACCTGAGCTCAATTTTGAGTCTCATAGCAAACGGTCTGAATACTTATGTAAATTAATTATTGCTGTTATTTTTTTCTGCAAAAATGACTAAAAACCTGTTTTTGCTTTGTCATTACGGGGTATTGGATGTAAATTGATGAGGGGAAAAAAATATTTAATCAATGTTCAAATAAGGCTGTAACTAACCAAATGTGGAAAAATGAAGGGGTCTGAATACTTTCCGAATGATGAAATATCCCAGATGTGAAATACTGTATTGATGTATGATGTGTGCTTTATTACTTTATGCAATGTATCATTAAGCCATAAGGCCTGGGGAGGTGTGTTATGTTGCCAAAAATACCACGGCTAAGTGCTGTTCTTTTGCACGACGGAACACAGAGTACCTGGATACAGCAAGCGGAATACTGGCCATATACTACACACCTCTAAGATGCCTTATTGCTGTTATAAACAGTTTAACAATGTAACAAAAAAATGTTTTTGTCATACTTTCAGCCAATCAGCATTCAGGCCTCGAACCACCTGGTTTATAATTAGTGATACATTGCATGAACAGAGAGTACTTGACCTCTATCCTCTGAGTGTTCAAAAAGACCACCGTGTTCATAAGTTGACCTTTATAG